>NC_066586.1:7480899-7618399 GCF_905475345.1 Vespula vulgaris | reverse complement strand
CGAAAAAATATTATACTACGATTTAAAGCTATTCGTTTGCGTGCGTTTGATCGCCACAACTGTCGACTTTGTCCACTTTTCTTCGAACGTACAACTGTGCGAGACTCGTAAGCAGTCGTGCGTGTAAGATAAAAGTCAAATAGAAAAAGTGGAAACGCAATACGCACAATCGTCTTGTTGCTCTTCGTCTTATGGTTCATGTTGATGCTCTCGTATTTAATTAATTTCCTCAATAATAATAATAATAATAATTAAACAGTGCGTTATCACTTTCGATTCGTCACGTATTACTCTTTATGAAGAAATAACGATTCTGCATCATGGTCATAAATTTCTTCTTTTTACGGAGATTGGCTTAAATAATTTTTATTTAATTTATAGGTATCTCTGTAATATATAATTTTATTTTAAATCACATAAAAAGTGTGTTTCCTGCACCTTTAAAAAAACAGAAAAAGGAACTATTCATATTTTTTTGCAATGTTCGTTTAATTAATATTTCTTTATTATATTATAATACATCTAAGTACTAGTTGCCTGACAATCGAGAGTCATAATTAAGATAATAGTTATTGATAATACTTGTCTTTAAATGGCGTTAATGGCAGTGTTGCAATAGTCTTTGGAAAATTTTCGTTGTCTCATGCTCCAATTTCTGAAAAATTCTCTTTGACTACATTTATTAATGTATCTAATTATATACCTTGTCCAAAATTGCGCGATGCGTGTAAAAATAAAATTGACTAGACTTATAAAGGATAAAAAGCACGAGCCTTCGTGATTAATCATAAATATATAAATGTATATGTGTATGCTAAACTCGCGAGGTATACACGACGCGAAGAATACTATTTCTTCTCTTTCTATTTAAAAATAATATAAAAGGATCTCTTCTAAGTATCTCTCTCGCTCTCTCTCGCTCTCTCTCTCTCTCTCTCTCTCTCTCTCTCTTTGTACGTGCAACATATGCTTTGGTACATCCTTCATTACGAATTAAATCTTAAGGACATTAGGGAGATTTGAAAATCGATGTTCGGTTATTTGCATATTTCGATAATGTGAATCTTTAAAAATATCCTTCATTCAAAAATTTGTAAAATGTAGTATAACGTTACCAGCCGAATGGACATAAAGTTTTGATTGGGTAGATCTTATAAGGTTCTTCGCGGTTTAATAGATCTACCAAGTTTTCTTACTCGTTAATTATACGTCGAAATAGTGAAATTCATTCAGCAAGTAGATTTAACGACAAAAAATTTTTTGAATCGCGCAAGTGTATGATCAATATAACATATTATAACACAAATATTCTGTTGAAACTTTAAACACGAATTTCTTGACACTACTTTCTTTTTTCTGATTTTACCATGATATAATCTTGAGATATGAACTTGAAATTTATATAAGAATTGTAAAATGTTATGATTAATTAATTATATCTGAAATCAAATTGAAAAAATATGTTGTTACGATTTTATGATAACAAATAATTCGAATTTTTACAAATTTTTCGCTATTTTAACGTCAACGTTATTAATTTTATTTCGGTTTTCAATTTTCCAAGTATAATTAATAAAGAAATGCCTAAAGAAAAGAAATATCTTTGGGATTTTTTAAACTATCATCCCTTCGATTGGAAGCGTGGTAAAATCGGATTTTACATAGTTTTATGTTAGATTAACAATTAATAATTGAATTAATAATTAAGTTGGAACTCCGATATTAGAAGCCGAAATGTTTCACGATAGATTTTCTTATTTTATAATATTATAATCAATATCCTAAAAAGAAATTCATTTTTATGAACAATCAAACGCGGGTTAACTTTTTAAATTTCAAATTTCCCTAGTTCCTTTAAAAAAAATTTTAAAGCGACATTTACTGTACGAGAAATAAATGAAACTAGTTAAATGATTTCAGCTGTCGCAGAAATCATTCATCTTTCGTTTCTATATCTTATAAAGTCGGAACTTCAAATTACATATAAAAAAAATGTCACAGTAAATAAAAATCTAAAACTCGAAAAAAAAAGAAAAAGAAAAGAAAAAAGAAAAAAATGTTCAATCGATCCTATTACCAGCGTGACAAATTAATGGAGCATTCACATCCCATCCATCGATCTCTTCAGTCGATTGAGTCGCTCTTTTTTGTGCGTTCAAGATAATAGAACTATGTCTAGGACTGCTAGGTGCAGATCTACAAGTAACTTGAAGTATCGCTGGTGTACCAAATCGAAGATTTTTCATGCCAGCTCTTAACAGATAGGAATCATTGTCGAAAAGGAGACTGTTATCTAGTTGAAGATCGTTTAGTTTCTTTTTACTTGGATCAAGTGGATGTTGCAAAAGATCCGATTGACTTTCACAAAGTTTCTCTACACATGGACAAGAATTGCTACTCGATCTCCAATTTTCTATACAAGCGGCCTTCATTAAAGACGAAGATGATGATTTTGGTTTGCAAGGACTACTGTCGACGATCGATTCCAACTGGTTGCTCGTTCTGGTACATTTTTGATCCAGCTGATCGGAGCTAGCGAAACGTAAACGTTTCGGTGACTCGCTTGAACATCTCATGAATGTAGATCTCACGAGAGATTTGTTTTTTAATGAACTTCGTGGTACAAGTGGATCGATTGTATTCGTACGTTTACCATTCATTGTATTTCTACGATTCGTTCTTTCTTTCCTACGTTCTTCTCGAGACACTGGATCCTCACCTATCAGCCAGTAGGTCAATCGATCACCTTTACCTTTCATGGAAACTACACCGCGTTCAATTAAACTAAATCCACCTAGCTCGTCCAACAACTTTTTCGTCTCGCTACTACAATGGATTTTTAAAGCTGAAAATATTAATAAAATATTAATTTTTATTACTTATCATTGTGTCTCATCGATAGTAAAAATTATTCTTACGAGATCCCGTTGATTCCATACGACTGGCCGTGTTTACAGTGTCACCAAAAAGACAATATCGTGGCATTTTTAAACCAACGACTCCAGCACAAACAGGACCTACAAATTAAATATCTATCCTGTTATTTTATTACTCTTATCAACTATTATTTTATTCGATACTCATTTATTATTACAATTATCTATCATTTAACATTATCAGAGATATAAACTGTCGAAATGTTAATTGATTTTCTTTTTTTCTTTCTTTTTTTTTTTCTTTTTAAATTGTTTACCCGAGTGAATTCCTATTCGAAGTTGCAATTTATCCAAAGGTCTATGACGTATTGTGAATTGTTTGATGGCATCTAAGAGACATAAAGACATACTGGCGATTTCTGCAGAATGTTGAATGCCGTTTCTTATCGGCAATCCACTTACCTAGAAACGAATAAATTATTGAAGAATTATTTTCAATAAAAATATTAATATTAATTTATTCATAATTTAAATAATTTCATTTGAACTTACAACCATGTAAGCATCGCCGATAGTTTCGACTTTGTAGACGTCGTAATTTTCTATCGTTGAATCGAAACACGTATATAGGTCGTTTAAAAAGTCCACCACCTAAATATATCGTATTACTCCGTAAAATTATTCATAATGATACAATTGATGAAACGACGAAGATGGATTCACCTGTAAGGGTGTACTTTCGGCTGACATAGAAGTAAATCCAACGATATCACTGAAGTAGATCGTGACACAATCGAAACTCTCAGCTTCCACTTTGTTTCCACGTTTTAATTGTTCGGCCACGTATCTTGGAAGCATCTCGTACAACAATGCATCTAAAATTTGGATTAAAATAAAATTTGATTTTCATTGAAGTCTTCTAAGAGTTAAACCTGTTTTCTTTTTTTCTTCTGTCAATTGATCAGTTCGTTCGTCCACGAGAGCTTCGAGATTATTTGCATATTTTTCCATCATTGCCATCATGTTGTCAAATATATTTGGTTTCCTATACAAACCATATAATGTAATATTCGGTTTGATTCTAAATAAGAAAAACTTTTAATGAACTTACATGCCCTTTCGTAAAGGTCTTAATTTGTTCCTTATTATCTTAAAATCCGGCCGATTTTCTGGATCCTCAGCCCAGCATTCCAACAAACAGTCACGTACAAAATCAAAAGTGTTCTCTAGCTGTTCCAACGGTGGTCTGAGATGGGAAAAGACAAGCTAACAGGTAAAAACAGAATTGCTTGAGCATTTCAACTATCAGAAATAATGAAGACTCGACTCGTGACGACTTTAAAGTTCTACCTGTATGGAGGATTTGTTGTATCTCTCGATATTATTTTCTTCAAAATTTCAGGAGCAGATGATTGAGTAATACCGAAAGGACCGTGACGACCTTGAAGCTCGTAAAGAACTATAGCAAAGGAATATATGTCTCCTCTTTGAAAATCTCTTGCTGATGGTTCATCGAGACCAGTCGAACGTAATAATTCTGGTGCTCGATATAACAATCCTATATAACAAGAAAACGTTTAGATTTACGTTTATCGTTCGAAAATTGTATAATAATAACAAGAAAAAAAAGAAAAACAAAAAAAAAAGAAAAAGAAAACTCGCCGACAAGTTGAACACAAAATTGCATTTGCTTGGAATTTGAAATCAGTCTCAGAAAGTACCGTGATATTTTTTCATAACGTCACTTGGCTCACATTCGGCGTCTCGTTTAAATTCGCGAAGCCCAAAATCCGACAGCTTTACGACCCAACGAGAATCCACGAGGCAGTTTGACGTGCTGAGCGATCCGTGATATTTTATGACAGACTCATGAAGATAAATCATACCCTGAAACACGGGAAGGAATATTTTAGACGACGAGCGGAAACGACTATTCTATGTTTTTTTCTTTTCTTTTCTTTTTTACATTGTGAATAAAAGTTGATGAAAATGTACCCTTATAATGTCACCGACCAGCGACGCCATGAACATGTTATCAAGCTTTATATCCTCGTTCTCTAAAATATCCTGAAAAAGATTTTTACAAATATATAGATTTATTTAATTACAGATTGACAAATTATAGATTTTTAAATATATGATGAATAATATTCCAAATAATTGTTAATAATAGTTTTAATAATAAATAGTTTTAATCATTTTCAAATTTAATAAAAATCTTTAAAATAATTTTACCTTCAAGCTGCCACGTGCACAATAGTCAACGACGATGCATATATTTGGAGGATCGGTGCAAGCACCGATAAAGGCATTTAAATTATCGTGTCTCAAATCTCGCATCTATAAAATATAAATCGATTTAGTACACTCTATACTAACCACCATTGAAATATTTCAAGAAAAATAATAAGAATAGAAAAATTGGGATCAATCAATTCAATTACTATTTTCAATTCCTTCTTCATCTCTCGTGTAATCTCGATCGATTTCTTTCTTATTTTTTTAATGGCAAAAATTCTTCCTTTGTAAACACCGATTTGTGTATAAATCATGGAATAGCGAAAATCAGCGTCAGGATTCGAGCTTAAAGATACTTGACTCGTTCTCACTATCGGTTGCGTCGTCGACGTCTGAAAAATCGAAAAAGTATAAAAAGTAAATCGACTCGGTTTCGGAAACGTGTGATCTTATCAAGCATGGAAATCCAATAGGAAAATTCGAAGAAAATCCTTTCTGAATTCTCTGTTTCTCTCTTCCTTTTCCGTTCTTTTTATCATTGAGCGCGAAAAGGTAGTGTACTGTTCGAAGATGATCGAGCTTACCTTGGAATTGCATTTGACTGAGATCTCGTTGGATGCTCCATTTTCATCCTTTGCCTCTTTGATCTGAATATCCTTGTAGTTTACCTTCCAAAGCAACGAGTCCAACTCTTGTTCGTATTTCCAATTTCTATATGGAACTAATAGCACTACGATGATGATTAATAATAAGCCACCTGCTATACCACCGATTATCTCGATCGTATAAGCTGTAACATTTCAATGGAAATTAATTAGAACGATTTGATTAAATCAGTAATTATCGTGATATAAATTCATATAATTGAATCTGTTCTGTTTTTTAATTTTTATATCGATTTTTAACTTTAGTATATTAGATTAGATAAGCTAATTATGCTTATTATTATGCTATCTTATTTCTTTTATATTTAAAATTATTTATTTGTAAAAATATATACACGTATATTTTTTAGAAATTATAGGTACAAAATGAAAATTATTTTTCTTTCTCCCTTAACTTTTGACAATCCCAATTATCCTTTCAAGGTTCTTCTATTCTTGTAAGGTTTTCTATGTTTCATTTCCTTTCTTACTTTGATAATTTAGAACTACGTATAGACATAAGATAATCGTGCTCTCATTTCATCTCTTTTTAATCAAATCAGTTCAGAATTATTTACCTACGTAATATAGACTTTAGTGATAAAATGTAGTATAGACTTTACTGATAAAAAATAAAAAATTTCTTTTTGCTTTTCTTTTTCTTCTATTTTTCAGAGTAATATTTATTGAATGATATTATTCGTTGTACAACCCTCACGTAATATGTACGTTTTTTTTTTACGAGACGACATCGATCTTATCTTTCCTCTCTGTCTTCGATCGAATGCCGTTCGTCTTGGTACAATTTACATATGTAGATTTTTAGGGCCGGGCGTTAAACTTTACGACGCGTTCTCGAACGATCGATTTGTTGGCTACATCGTTGTCGGCCATGAGTAATACGCATGGATGATTTTAAAAGTTCGACCAAAAGCCAAAGAATGGTAATACGAAAATAAAGCTTCGTTTGCATTTTCACGATGCAAAAAACAGAAAGGGTTGAAATTATCCTAAAATTTTGAGAAAATGCGATCTCGAACGTGATTTCTGTTCTTGTCTTTTTTTAAATAATATTTCTGTGATATCGATCCTTTTTGAATACTTGTAAATAGTTTGCTTTTAGAACGAAAAAATCAATGAAAATATAAATGATGTAAGTATAATATAAAATGTGTGATGCCAAATGTAATGTAATACAAATTCGTATAAAATCGATCTTTTCAAATATCTGGGAATATTCGATTTCGAAAGAAAGAAATCAACGAAAATGGAAACAATAGAAACAAAACTTAAAATATATATAAAGTAAAAAATTAAAGTACCAAGTGAACCATTTAATATATATGCATTCACCTTATTAACAATTTTCTTTCTTCAAAATATTTCTCATCGATTGTACTTCGAACATTTTGTTTTTTTCTTTTTTCACATATTTTCAAACTATTAATTATTACAATATATATAATTTATGTTACCTATATAAAATTTAAAATATTAAATATATAAAATGTACATATATATCCATATATCATGTACGCACATTTGCATTTTTCACCATGATATCCGCAATATGGTTCCGAGATAGGTGGGCCATCACCGACCCAAGAAATTTCTCGTGTTAATCGAAGCTTCTAAGAAAAATACAAAAAGAAAAACAAAAAAAATGAATAAGATGTTTAAAAGAATGTAATTTTTGTTAAAATGACTTTTATTTTTCGCACACTTACAGGCAAATTTGATCCTTCTTCTTTACCAACGAAATATGCGATAGGATAAAGACCATAACCTTTGTTTGTTTGATTGTCCAAAGCAATCAACGTGTAATTACCTTCGGCATCTCCGTTCTCGTCCATATATACCATGTAGCTGTGAAATAATAAAATATAAAATATTTTGTAATATTTTGTAAGAGATTTGCGAAGAAAGTTGGGTATGCTTGGTTAGCTTCTTGAATCGAGATTCGAATCAATGTTTTTTACCTTTCGAATAACTGCTCTGAATCATTAAAATTATTCAGACCTTTAGGTCAAATTTCTCACGAATGTTTACTTATTAAAAATGGGAATGTTCGCTTCTATAATATTCAAGATAAAAATGATTAAGAGGAGAGAAGGAGGAGGCGAATATAAAGAAATGTGGGAGAAGATGATAAAGATGAAGTAGAATCTAATGCGATACATATCAAGTTACATATCAAATGTAACTTATTTTTAAAACTTACTTACTAATAAACTTTGCAAGGTAGTATAGTATGTAACAATTCTATTTATTTGATCAGTATTTTTATTAATTAATGGTAAATATTTTGTAAAATAAATGATCAATATATACGAATATTTTGATCAGATATATCACCTATTGATATTTTATTATAAATACTAATCAAATGTTTAGAAGTACTTTTCTAATAAATAACAGCTAGTATGTAATATATAATATTGTATTATATACCTACATATAAATAGATATGGACGTACCCCATAGCACTGCGATAATGAACTCCATGTAGGGCAGTTACCATTTCTCTTCCGTTTCGTGGGTCACGATTTTCCTTTAATGCTCTCAATAGTGTCATTTCATAAAGATGTACAGCATCATAAAGGTAAGCCGTCTCCGGCACTATCTGCCTTATAACGGAGAATGACAATTACGTTTTCGATTTGTTAGACAAAAATAATGTACTTAACTTATTTAATCTATTTATATTATATATATATTTTTATTTTTTATATACATATTCTTTTTATTTACTTCATCAAGTATGAAGAAAAATGAAAGAAAATTTGTCTCTAATAGTCACCTGAACTAGTCCATTAACTCTTAACATTAACAATGGGTTGGTGAAGTTGAAGGGTGGTTTCTGCCTATAATCATTGATTAGTTTCGTGAAATTGTCGAAGTCAATCGGCGCCGATGCAACGATGCTGAAGTAATTGCGATAAGCTTTAAGAATGGAATAATCCTTTATTCTATCTTGATATAATCCACGAAGATATTTGTCTGGCTTCTGTTCATCGTATTGATCGAAGTTAATTCCAACTACCCAGTATTCTCCTATAACGTGAAATCCATAAGAGGATGATTCGTATTTAACTAGCAAACCTACATTAATTAAATTGAGCATATAATTAATTAATGAATTATTATTATGATGATAACGATGATGACGATGACGACGACGACGACGACGACGACGATGATGATGATGATGATGATGATTATTATTATTATTGTTATTATTATTTTTATGAATTATAATCGCGATTATTAATGATATGACCTATAATAACTATAGTCCCAACTATTCTTTGATATACATATGTACCTGAATATTTTACAGCGGATTTATACCTTTTTCCAAGAGCTTCCTTTTGTCGAGTGCCATCAGGAGACCCATGTGCTCGTCGTGATTTCCTAGAATCACGTAAACTGTAAAAAAAGAGAAAAAAAAAGAAGAAATCAGAATTAGTACGTATGACATTTACAATTGTTCTTTGAATAATAAAGTATTCGTAGAGATCTAATCGCAAAATTTTGTATCTGTAAAGTTTATTTTTCGTTCGTTTAACATTAATTACGTATTTCCCGCCATTCGAGCAAAAACGATCATGTTCGAAAACACGTGGCCAGTTTATTTTTGGAATAACGATAAAATCAAATTATAAATAGACGTGTGACTAACGATACTCGAGAGTTATATCTATTCTTATCACGAAAACTCGGTTGCACGAAATATCGTACATAAGATAGAGATGCGGGTTATTCCCCTTTCTTCGCGTGAGTGAGAAGCCTTGTTCTATTCGTCGAATAAATCAAAGAATTTTGATGCGGGTTCTCCGGTCTTTGTTCTTGTTCAATCGATAGGAAAAGAAAATGCGTGTCATTTTTGTCGACGGGAACGACAACCCAATGAAAATAATTGGATTTTCGATGAAGACATCCTCTTGCTTACGACCAACGAAATAATTAAGTCGTAAGGAGAAAGTATTGTACGAGTTATGTGGGACGTCATCGATCCTTTCGATTCGAACGACGTCGAACACGTTACAAAACGTTTTTCGTTAAAAAAATGCTTACGCATCATGACGAAACGAAAAAGGATCTTGTTCCTCTTGAACTAAGTTAATCGCAAATATATCCGTGAATTTCTTTCTCTTTTATTTAAATTAGAAGATATTAGAAATCGATCGAATAGTATAGTTCGATTCTTGAAAGGATCAAGATTTTTCTTTTCTCATACTTTTTTTTTTCTTAATGTATAAGATATACCATGTTCACCGTGTATAATGTGACTAATTGGAAATTTATTGCTAAAGATTTATATAGTTAAAAAGTTTTGAAATAATTTGTAAAATTATTCCCAAATTATCTTTTTCTTTTGACAAGTTATTTTCCGCGCACTACTATCTATCTTTTTAATGTACTTAAAATTACTTGTAATTTTTGTATATCGTTATTATAGAGTTATTACTGTTAAAATAAGTAAATAAAAGAAAAAGAATCGAGAAAAGTGAGAAAGAAAGATAGAGAATGATTACAGATTATTACATTATAAGGTTTACGTTTGTACATATATTATATTAAAATACATTTTGTTTCACTTACTTCGAGTCTCCCGATAAGTTTCTTTGACAATTTCATCAAACGGATTCTTCACATTTTGCATTAAATAGTAAGGATCGTTCCAGCAACGAAGGAAATTGACCGTAATTTCATTATTTTCCAGAGACGATAGGATCGTTGTTCCGATGGTTGACATTTTACTAAAGTCGACCAATGACGAGTTCATATACATGAATGTCACCTGTAACCCATAAAATAAGATTTATGGAAAAGGAAAAGAATTTTCTCGATAATAATATCGTAAAAGAACTAACCTTTGTCCAATTGAAAGCTTTTAAAACGGAAACAACGGATTTTGATATCTGTGTATCGGGTGGTCGAGTTCTGGCGAAAGTTGGAAATTTATTTTTATCAGAGGTTTCGTGATGCGTGCAGAACTGCAAAAAAAAAATACAATTAGAAAGTAATTTACTAATTGTCGGATAAAAATGATTGATATTAACTAATCTGTCGAAAGATAGGAAAAAGATATTGCAAATAAGAAAATGTAAAAAAAAGAAGGCTACGTTGTAGCAATGCAAACTAAATTAGTTTTAAAGATTCATATTCGGATTCTAGGTTGAGTCTATTACTAGATTACGAAAGAAGAGATAGATGATGTTAACGTGCAACGATTGGTTGCAGCTGTTTAGTGAGATACAAAAACGTACCACGAATAAATTTTCGAATTTATCATGAAGGGTAGGAACTAAAAGAACACGTCAAAAGAGTGTCCCGTTATATTAATCATGGATTAAATATAGAAAAGATTCATTCTTCCGTGAACGAGTATGAAGAAAATTTTCATAATTAATTGCACTGCCATTAGTTTTTCTCAAAATCACTGAATAAAGTTAAATCATTCGTAAAATTTTAATGAGAACTATGAATTTCTATTCTTTTTATGAGTTTCTATTCGAAACATTGAGAATCTTGATAATTTTTTTCGATGTTTCCTCGTATAGAATATTTTTTTATTCACCGAGAAGATAATTAAATAAATTACTGTAATTATTTAATTTTTTTGTAAGATAAAGAGGCTCATCTTTTATTCCTAATATATCAATAATCACATTTTTCATTTTAACAATGTTAATTACGATTATAGTAATATAAAAAAATATATAAAAAGTTGTTAATTAATCGATTGATGTTCGTAAAAAATTCGAAAAATCGACTTACGTTTTTTATTTTTGTGAAATTGATTGTGAAATCGTTTCTGTAATATTAATGAGTAGAATTAGGATGATGCATCCTTTTTATCAGTGAACGAGCGAATAAAAATAAATCTAGACTTAATAAGGATTCAAATGTTTCCCATGATAAGTAAAATCATTCGACCAAAAGGACGAGGAGAAGTTTATCGCATAAAATGTGTCGTAACGTCGACTCTTTGCATTCGTATTCTTCCGAGGAACGAGAATAATTTATTTCTCTTGGATGGCCCTCTCTCTCTCTCTCTCTCTCTCTCTCTCTCTCTCTGTGTTTGTCTCTCTTTCTCTCTACCCTTCTCCTTTAAACGGTAGCTTTAAACCGCACATTGCAACATCGGATCACGTCGAGCGAAAAACGATCGAACGAGCAAAACGCGGAGAAGCGTCCGTACGATCGCTTGTAATTCTCTCTGTTTCTTTCTGTTTCTCTCTTTCATTCTTTCTCTTTATCTCTCTCTCTCTCTTTCTTTCTCTCTCTGTTTCTCTCTCTCTGTTTCTCTCTTTCGATTTAAGTGGAACAACCTGAACGGATGCTGGCGTAAGAATGATCAATTGTTTCGAAGAAAACCTTCGATTTTTGTTCTATCGCCGACAGAAAATTCTCTTTGCAATGCAACGAGATTGACGTAACAATCATTATTTCTAATATTAAAAGAATTTTCTTCGGAGAATTCTTAGATTAGAAGAAATCTCTAAATTTGATATCTTTAATCTATTGATTATCGAATTATTGTCATATGTAACACCATAATTTCTATGACATTAATTTCTTTGATAAATTTATTTAAATTTTTTTTGAAAAATATAAAAATACGAAGAAAGTCACGATGACATTTTTTAATTACAATAGCAATTTTAACATGAATTAATTTCTTTAAATATTATTTGTTTCTTTCGATATTTTCGATATTTGATAGTATTTGTTGAAGAAGAATCAAAGATCAGAAGAAGAATGTTTCAAGGATAAAATATTTTCATTCTTACGTATGATATCATTGGAAGATTGAATGCAGCAGCCATTTTCCCTTCGTGAATGCAAGTCTCTTGTGGACCGATGTAAGCACTGACATTCTTTTTCCAGAGATCAGCTGTCATCAATATGCTGGTTTCCTCGTCGCCATACGTCTCGGCGACCAAAAAATCAAGCTTATGACCTTGTCTGCCGAGTTCTCCTGCATTCACCTATCGTAATCAAACGATTCAATGTAAATATTGTTTACGTAAGATGATATCTTTGCAATATGAATTTATTCTTTTGTAGAATAAATTTCAATTGATAATAATAAATTTAGTAAAGAAATAAATTAATTAAATATCAGTTAAAGATAATAAGTTTAGTAAAAAAGTAATGTTACATATAAAGTTCTTTTATATAAATTTCGATTATATACTCATGGAGATGCGTTATTATTTGAAGAAAAATTAATATATTTATTGAAAACATTCTTTTAATATTTGTATTTATTATATACGTAAATAAGGAATAAATAAGTTCTTGTAAATAAAAAAATAGTAAAGTTAGAATAGTAATACTACCTGTTCCATATTTCGAAATTTATTTTTTTCTTCTTTGTTTCGTTCATAAGATAAATTAACGTCAACAGAACTCGTTTAATGAAATTACCTCTTCGACAGCGAGAGTGATGGCGCCGGATATCCGAACACCCGGACGCTCGTATTCTCCATCCCCTGGACGTCGTTTCGAACCGGTGATGTATCCAAGGGTGAATGTCTCCGCATCGACACCTTTGCCAAGCAAAACGTGGATCGCTGTCAATAAGAGACACACTCTCTCCACGTTTCCCAGTAGCATGCCCAGTCACGGAACCTAGACACTCCGACCGATATTATTAGTTTTTTCTCTTTTATAATTTTAGACAGAATAGACGATTTAGAATTATTAAGAAAAATCAACTGTTTTGTGATAATACAAAATTTGTTAATTAAATCGATTATATTATTTTGTATTATTATTATTATTATTTAATTTTTTAATTAAATCGTATATTATTTAGTTTAATTATTCAATTGAATTAATTTACTCAGTTTTGTAAAAGGACATGTGTAGAAACGATCTCTGTTACTATCCGTTGAACAATATACTTGATTATTTACTTTTCATTTTTATTTCTTCTCACCAAAAGTTTGCCAGGAAATATTGGATTTTCTTTAGGATGAACATTAAGTCAGTTTACAGAGTTTTGATTTGAGAAATGAATTGTCGTGAAAGCAAATATCTTTATCGAAGAAAATCTTGATTAATTATTCTTCTTGGACATGTTTCTCTCAAGTGTAAACGGAAATACTATTCGACGATGTTAGAAGTTAGTAAATGTTATTTTCAAAAATATCGAACGATCGTGACGATATATTTATTTAGTATATATGATACTTTTCCGACGTAAAAATGAATTTAAAAAAACTAGAAATATTATATAAAAAACAAAATGATATGTAGTATGAATTTAATTCAAAGCGTTCGAGATTTTTTGCATTGCGTAAAAAAGATCGATTACGTAAAAAATATGAAAAATAAAAGAAGAAAAAAGAGAGAAAGAGAAAATAGGAGATCTTGTTTATCGATGAAATTTATATTCGTATCGTTATCTTGACAATGATTGGCGATTGGTCGGAACGATCTCGATATCGGTTCGATGATTTGCAAAAGAATCTTGCCAAGAACGGTATATTTGCGAAAGTGACGACTACTTATCACGTTGGTAATGGATAAAAGCGATAAACCACAGGTGGTCGCAATAAACGCCATCGATCTCCCGTGGTGTCTCGACTACTTCCCTTTTTCTCGGCTTCTTTACTGCTGGCAGTCAGTGAAATGAAACAACAACTGTTTTCGTTTTTCAACAAAAAAAATAAAATCATTATTTTCCTTTTCTTTAACAACTTCGAAAAGAAATCTTGTGTTAAGGGTTATTATACTAGTTATCAAAGTTAAACTAATGGAAAAGATTACGTTATCATAAATTTGTTTAGGATATTTAATGAAAACTAAGTCGTTTAATGTTAATTAATATATAGTGATTTTGCAATCATATGCATTTAAGAAGTTAGAACGAATAATTTTATTCGTTTTTGTCGATTATAAAGAATTTGTTAACAATAATTATTCTTCTTTTTGTTAATTTCGTTCGAACTAATTCCACATAGATCCGTTTTAAATTAAATTTTTAATATAATTGCAAATCTAAATAAAATGAATCAATTTTTCTTATACTTTTTCACTAGGAAATTTTTGGAAGGTATCCCTTTGACGATGAATTTCAAAAAGTTTAGAGAATTCATGTTCCGAACGAAAGCTTACAGCGTACCGCACTCACCGAACTATTATTAATAGCGGTCTATTTTAACAATACGTTAAAAAGCTAGTGTTGCCGGACGGGCTTTTAAAATATATATATTTGAAATCCACGAGAGAGATTGCGTAACAAAGCGAAGGCCATTTTGTTCGTGGTTTAAAACGTTCCTTTTATATTTCACATGAAAAATCTTTTTAATAATATGAAATAAATGAAATAATGACACAAAGTTTATTTGAAACACTTAGTCGAATTGATATTACTCGAAAGAGGAATTCGATTCGATCATCAACTTCCTTATTGCAGAACATATAATAATGTATTATATAATATTTAATGAATATAATGATAATATAAAAATCATTTCGATAATAATAATATTATGAAAAAAAATAATTTACAATATAATAAACATAATGATAATGTAATTAGTAATAACAAATTGAAAAATAATTAATATAATAATCTTTTTTCTAAGTTTTGTAATTCAATGATTTAGAAGACGAAGATAGTTCATTAAAAATACATTAATTACTTGGACAACAGGATATTCATGTGACTCGTTGTTCATTATTCAGACGTATCGTTGGTTGTTTTTCAAAGAGAGCCGATGAGAAAGAGTAAACGCGATTGTTTCTTCGGATCGTGGGAACGGCCACGGAGAGTGCGTGCGTGGGCGTTCTCTTGCTTACCCCGATGGCAATCGTCTTTCGATGGGAATCATTATTTTTTTTCTTTCTTTCACCTCGAGAAAAGATCGATGATCAAAGAAGACGAGTACGAAGTAGAACGTTGTGAAAAACACAATTACCATAATTATAATATGAAGAATTTTCATTATTTTTCATTATTATGTATAATTAAATAATTTTACTAAAACGAAAACCCTATTATGAGCAGAAATTATTTAACATTTTCTTTTCATACAAGAATTCTTTGTCTTTTAAATCTTCGTGTAAAGTCTAAAGAAATAATTTCACTTTAATTTTTTATCTTTCTTGTATACTTCGAGAAGAGATTTATGATAAAAAAAAAAAGAAAAAGAAAATGGATAGAAACGAAACGTCACAGAGAAGAATTTTAATTATTATAGTTATAATACGAAACGTTTTAATTAATTTTTATTAGGCCAAAAAAGAAAAAGATAAAAGAAAAAACATTACGAGCATAACAGATCATTTAATAATTTTATTCGTACAAGAGTTTCGAAATTTTAGAAAAATCTAAAAAGAAAAAAAACTTGACTAATTCTTTTTTACATCCGTTTTCACAGTTAATTTACAGTTTTATCATATCGAGCTCGACGACTCTTAAAATCAAAACGATTGGTTTAAGATCGAGTCACCAAAGAATCCGTTCATATTACTTCCATGATTTGAACGAGGTAACGGATTCTTATCGAAGTGAGCGTTTAATCGATGTAAAGATCTCTCTCTTTCTCTTTCCCTTTGTTCTCCTCATTCTTTTTCTTTCTTTGTGCTACATTTGACAGTCTGTCCTCGTGCTGTCAAAACGAGGGATATCGCAATGCGAGTAGCGAACGAAGAACGAACGCGATTGCTGAATTAATGCGGATAACGGAATTCGTTCGTTCTTTTCGAGGATCATTGATGTACCGTCGACTTGTCGATGTCGCACGCGTTACTTGCCTTTTCTTTTTCGTTTTCTCGACGATATTTTTCCCGTCAACTGAGTATTTTTAATTTAATTTAAGTAGGTAGAAATCAATACGGATTAAATAGAACATAAATTTGTTATTACGTAAAATCGTACGATAATTTATATAATTTACAAAATCAGACCATAAAAAAGTATATATATTTTTTAAATCATATTTTCTATTTGCATACTTACATATATTACTTTGATAAAAAGATATAAAAGAAGAAATTATATATTGTAGAAATATATGAAAAATAATGGAAAATAAATAAGTAAGAAAGTATACAGAAACACATAAAGAAATACATTTATTTTAAAATTATTCATTGAGTTTCTATATTTTTATATTCTACAGTCTAGAAGTTTATATATATATATATATATTATAATATATAAAATATAAATATTTATAAATACTGTACAAAAATATGTATATAACAAACATATATTTATATACATATTATATATGTATATATACTTGACCAACAACGTAATCTTGGATAATGCAGAAGAGATGCAAACGTCTTTAATTACCAATCATAATTACGAAGCCTTCATTTTCGAAGCGAAATATTTATTTTTCTGACTCGATCGTATCTTCTTCTCGATCTTCTCACCCGAAAGATCGAATGGGCAAAGAAGAGAGAGGAGGAACTTAATGGATGGAGCTCATTTCGTTTTCTCTCTTTCTCTTTCATCCACACACGTATCATGTAAATATGGCGTAGAGAGGAAGAAACACGCCCAGAGCATTCTCTCAATTTTTACACTGATTTACATTCCGTTGCGAAAGAAGCAAAGAAATAACTATAATCTCACGAACGAACTGGCGAATGCTTTGACAACGTCACATGACCCGCCGATCGAAAATCGTGACCTTAATCGATGTCGATTGATCCCTTTCGTTTTTTTTCTTTACGATTTTGCAAATTAAAAAAAAAGTAAGGAGAGAAGAGAAAGAGAATGATACCAGAGATATTAAATTAAAAAATCAATTAAATTAAAAAGCTTAAAATGAATAATAACGAGTGAAGTAAATTAAATATTAAATGGTATTGATACGATATGAGTCGATACCTATTGTTTCTATTTTCTATGGTTTTACAAAATTAAAAAAAGAAATAGAGAGACAGAAGGAGAGAATAATGTCAGTGATATTAAATTAAAAAAAAAAGAATTAAATTAAAAAGCTTGAGATAAATAATATCTAATAGGTGAGATAGATTTCAATATTAAATGATATAGTATTATTATAAAAAAGAAGTAATCTAATGAATTGTAATAAAGGTATAAATATAGAACAAAGATCAATATGGGATCAATGAATGTTATTTATAAAGAATGAAAAGAAAAATTGGATTGAATGGTGACAGTTACACTGACTCCTTTTTTTTTAATTTGTCAGGTCAATCGAATCGAAGGACGCTCAATTCGCGCGAAATGGACATTGCACTCGTCGAGAATTCAATCTTGTAAATTTCGAAATTCTCATTTAGGGAAATTCGTTTCCCATTCATCCAATTTTCATCCATTTTTCACGTTTCACAGATTAATTGACGATCAGGAAAAAGAGTCTGCTAGTCGTAGAAATAAACTGATGAAAATTCATAGTGGCTCTGATTTTATAATTTTTCAATTTGTCGAGCATTGCTTACATCATGTATTAAATAAGCAACATGGTATTCCACATGAATTCTACAAAAATAAATAAGTATATGCGTATTTCATTGTACATGTATTATATAAAAATTATCCGATATTTATATTTTATAGATTTCGCAGATAAAAATAATAAAACGTATTTATCTAATATATAGATATTAAGCGGATTTGGTATAAAAGATAATTTTAGTAATTAGAACAGGCTAATTTTCTTTTTTATTAACTATAAAGGTAAATAATAGTTATTTTGTAAACTGTAAATAAATATTTAACGTGTAATATAGATATAGGAATTTTTAACTACATATCAATATTTTTTAATTATTTGTTAATATATGATTTAATATGAAAGAGAAATTTGAACTATTGATTTAGATTACATAGTAATTATTCTTTAAACTACAAATAAACATATAAAATAAACATATAAAAATATATTTGATAGATGTAGATTCATGAATAAAAAAAAAAAGAAATCAATTATTCAATATAGATCCTCATTGAAAGGTAGTAAATTTTACGCATAATATTAGCTGCTTCGTTACGCTATTTTTTAGATTCGTACCAACGAGAGTATTATTAATCGACGAATATAAAGCTCGTTACGTCCCACTCAAATCGAATGTGAGATCGGATCCTTTTTTTGTCGGCATTGAAGAGATCGAGAAAGGAGCATCGAGAGATCGAGGTTACAATCGACGAGATGCGATATCAAGTGGCTCCCAATGAAATGCCGGCAGTTCCTCTTGCAAAAGTAGATTTATGACGTCGTGAACAATCGTTCTGATTGTTCGGCTATTTCCATGTCGATTAAAATAAGGCTAATCGATATTTTAACGAAGTTATAAACTGGCAAATCCCGTAAAAGCGATAATTTTACTGGCTTGATTCATATCGCTTTTTTATGACATAAAATACATGTTTCAATGATATATAAAAAAGAAAAGAGAGAGTATTATATCATTTTATATACTCTTACCGTGGCCAGTATTTAAATAATACATTTCTACTTAATTCAGATAAATTTTCCCACCACTTATCGCAACACAGAATTGCAAATAATGCCTTTTCCAGCATGTAATTTATCGCAAGCAAAGGACTCTTCCGTACTACGTGCTCTAAACGTGTAATTTCCTCGTTGTAAAGTCGACTATTTTCTATTCGTTCTTTCTTGATTTAATCTTATTGCAAGTGTAAATAAAACTACATACTTTGATTTGTAAAACCAACTATTTGCTTCCTTTACATAATCTTATTCTTTTCTTTTTAAACATATCTTACCTAATACTTTAATGATAAATAGCATTATAACGTTATTGGTTTAACTAATTCTTCTTTTCACGAGGATATACATATATAATATACGTTTCTTGTGTTTGGATTATAGATTACAAATATAAAATATATTCAATTTTCTTATAAATATTCCTTCTACGATAATGTAAACAGATAAATTCTTGAAAATACCTTGCGATTTATATTTAAAATACATTACATATAAAATTCGGTAGAATGAATATTCATTCTTAAATAATGTACTATGCCAATAGTAACTTGTATATATATATATATATATATATATATATATATATATATATGCGTGTGTGTGTGTATGTATGCATAAATAAATAAATGTATATACCTATATATACAAATATAAAATAACACAGATATACATTTGTAAAAATAACAAAATTACAAATATAATGATAAACAAAAATTACAAAATTACAAATAACAGAGATCGAGTGATTTAACGTCGTTATACATTTTATAAGATAGGTATAAAGCCGAACCTAAAAAAAATTTTTCAAATCAATATTCAATCGTTGAACTTCCTAAAGATCAGGAGAGAAAGTAATGTAGTTTGACACGCGGATGGTGAGTCTCTGAACGATAAAGTCACATGACTATTTCTTTCGAGAGAACTAAAGAAGGATTGGGTGTCTCCACGATTCTCTCTCCGTTACGATTTATCCATAGCCGGACCTCTCTTTTCACTGAACGAATGGAAGAACACGTGCGTCGTTACATATGTGGAGCGCGTTTTACTCGCTTCGTATATACTTCGTATATATCGCGGAAGTTTCGAGAGTGCAGACGGCGAATAACGTGTGGAACTTAACAACTTCGATTACGACGAAATATTACGATTGTAACTCTTCCCTATCATCCTTCTCCATCTTTTCCATACCAATTTAAATAAAAATATATTTGATAAATCGAACGATGAGTCATAGAAAATATATGTCATACACATGTATACATGTGTATGACATATACATGTATTATATATACATATATTAATAATGTTTTATATATATATATATTAATAAAATTTTATATAATATATATAATAATTTATTATATATATTATATGTATTACAGTGTACTATTTGATAAATGATAATATATGAACAATCGATACATCTATGATCGAAACTTAAGATTGTTGAATTTATTGGAACAAAACATTGTCGTCTGTATAATAACATTTGGATAAAAATGATATAAGATATTCAATTTTCTCGATACTATGCATATATATATATATATATATATATATATATATATATAAAGACAAATAGAAATTGAATTTTGATCTAAGAGATTCGCCATAGCACAAACAAATAGCTGTTTCTTTCTTTTCTCATATACGATGTTATTCTTATACGAGGGTGTCTCATCCCAACGGATTCGAAACAGGATCGCGTAACATCGTCGTGGCGCCTCTGTTAGAAAGTATACGTCACGATGAGAATTCACGATTAGAATCGGCAATACGTCGTGTTTGTGAAAGGAAAGTTTTCGATGTTCAAGATGGAGAGACGATTGAATTTGTAGTATGTGTTGCCGAAAGACATTGAATGGTATCTACAAATGTTTCCCAAAAATGATAAATACGATTTATTTGAAGTTTTTTTTTTATAATCTTAAATCTCGAATCATAAATTAATAATAATTTAATTAAACCAAGTCATAAATTTTCTATAGAAAACAAACTTTTTATTAAGATACATTCAAAGATTCTTATCCGAACTTTTTTTTTCTATAATCTTAAATCATACATTAATAATAATTTAATTAAAGTCATAAATTTTCTATGGAAAACAAATTTATTATAAAAAGAGATTCAAACCAATAAAAATCTCTTGATATTAATATTATTATTGTTATAAATGAATATTCGTGAAAGTTACAATATTCCTAAGTGATCAATAGGAAGAAATAGAAATGAAATATTGATTTCGCGAAAGAAATTCATTCAAGCGATTCTAATCATCCTGATATTATTAATAATATTTTTTAATTATAATATTTTTATTATTCTTATATAATGTTGAAAAATTATAATATTCCTAGATGATAAATAAGAAGATAAGGAGAAGATATCGATTTCGCAAAGGGAGTAATTTAATCTATTGAATTGATCGATTCCATCTCGATTGCGTAGAAACGAAGGGAAAACAGTCGTTGAGAAGAATTCTCTCACAGCTAGTTAGCGGCGAATGTGACTCACGTGGCTTTCAAGAAAGGCGATCTTGAATCTGTGTCACATGGTGTTACATAGAGAATTTTAGGCACGCCTCTTGCTTGCTTGTACAAGTTGCGTCAATGCTCGGATACAATCCTTCGGGCGATGCGATACGTTTTCTATTCGAGCGCTAATTCATTTTCTAATTACTCCGTCCTACGTTAAATGCTACTGCTCGTTCAAACGGAAGAATAGAGAAAACGTTTCCTTTCGATCGACTCGCGATTCAATGTGCGATGTTCCGACGATTCGTGCAAAGAATATTTGATTAGAATCGTTTATGTGTCTCACACCTCGCGATCTAATTTATCCCATTTTTCTTTTTGTTTTTTGTTTTTTTTTTTTTTGATACATTCCTTCTCTTACAAGTATATCATATTTATAGAGAACAGAGTGTACAATACATGTAGTTTTATAATATATCCGCATGTATCGTACATTTATTTCATCGTATACGATTATCAAATTAAATTCTATTTTATTAATTTTACTCATTATTTTATGTTTCTAATATACGAATCATGATATATTTGCGGCGTATAAAATAAATCACATAAATTTGACGTAATTAAAGGATACGTTAAATATAATTTACATGCAACACTTGATTCAGTCGCATCAGTATGAAAAAATAAATAATATTAATAATTATTATTTTTCTTTTGTCCTTATTTCTTAAAAGCTTACTTATCTGAATTGAGACTATTTTAAAAGATATAACATTGGCGTTAAAATTTATCTATCCATTTGTAGAAAGGAACGGTCAATGTGCGTAACCAGTGAAGAGGACAGTTACTACCTGCTAATGTGACAGTTATCGGATATAAAATGTTAACGCCGCCTGTGTTTCAATGTTCTTCAAGCCAAAACTCGCTTTGTAGTATAATCTATGTTGGTTTTGTTGTTGGTTTTACTACGTATACAACAGAGCAATCTCGTTTATTAGTAGAGAGGAAAGAGGAAGTGAGATAGAGATAGAGAGACAGAAAGAGAAAGAGAGAGAATATGTGTATATGTGTCCGCATTACGCAAGCGCTGGTGTTAGATAACTTGCTAATTAGCGATTACCGCCAGGCTGATACCGGATATTTTAATTGAGGAGAAGTCTGGACGATAGCGGGTCGTCGATGCGACGTATAACTAAGAAGAATTAATTTATATCAAATAGTTACCATATCTGATAAAATAAAACAAAAGCTCGAAAGATTATTGAGACATTTACAGTTTATGAAATATTTAATAGAAGTGATCATTACATTCTTCTGCATTTGTTATTCCCGATATCCTATTCTTAGCATTAAAGATCGAATTTTTCGAGGTAATTAATATGTACATTAAAATAAAAGTTCGAAAGATTATTCGAAAGATATTATCTGTATTACTATAGAGTATATGAAATATTTAATAAAAATGATTATTATACAATATATTCGTATATTTAACATTTTCAATATCTTAATCTCGTTCTTTTTTGTTTTTAAATCGAATTAAAATGTGCATTAAAAGGAAAGTTTCAAAGATTATTTTATGATATATGAAATTATGATTTATGATTTATGAAATACTTAATAAAGAGTGGTTATTATATTTTATGTGAATTTATTATTTTCAACATATTGTCATTTCCAATTTTAAAGATTGTATTTGATGAGAAATTAAAATGTATGACAAAAAATCATTGATTATTTATTTTTATGTATTATGAGAAAAGTTTTATTACGATCGAATATCTATGATAATCAGATTAACACAGATTAATACGGATTAAACGATAATTCGCTGTATTTCTGGAGACAGAACATTATTCCACGCCCACGCAATTCAAAGGGCACTAAACGCGTCGGTCTGCTTTTCACTCAATCAAGATGCACCGACCTCGGACACCATAATCTACGTAACACAAGAACCTTATGAGAATTCACGGGAAACCTGGTAATTCCGAACACGGACCACGTTTAATGGCAGTCCGCATTTAAATGCCAAACAGATATCTAGATAACGTTAGAACGTTATTGTTCTAACTATATCCTCTCTTCATGAGGATATACATATGTATATAACATAGGTTTCTTGTGTTTGTATTATCAATTAAAAAACGAACATAAAGTATATTCAATTTTTTTTATAAGTATTCCTTCTACAATAATAAACTTTTTTGTCTATAGATAATATCAATTAAAAACTAACATTATTATTCTAAACTTCTTTACAAGAACAACATATCATATTTGTAATAACAATTCAAAATGAATAAATTAAAGGAATAGAATTTTATAAATTACTATATGCGAATAAAACAAATCCATACAGTTGTCCTTAATCGAAGAAACAATTTACGATTTCACTCTTGAAATACGAAAGAAAAAAGAGAAAAAGAAAAAGGGAGAGAGAGAAAGAAAAAGAGAGAAAGAGAGAAAGAGAGAGAGAGAGAGGGAGAGAGAGAGAGAGAGAGACAGAGATCTTAATCGACGAGAGTCGACTACCCATACGATATCCTTAATTACACATAAAGGAAGCCGAGTAAATACGAGAGGAGTGTCGAAACGAGTACGAAAAATTGCAAAGGTAGTTCGAGGCGTCATATCCGCGTCACGTCTCGTTCCATTCTCGATTCGTGTTACCAATCGATCTGGAAAGGCCTTTCGTGTACCAACATCATCCCCACTAAAAATTTGCGTCAATGAGATCGAGCTCATATCGTTGATATCCTCTTTTATTCATGAACGTATTTGTGCTTTTGACGGGAAAGATAATCAGCGAAGATAAACGAGGGACACTTGAGTGTTAACCGATACGGAATAGATATATATATATATATATATATATATATATATATATATATATATAGACTGCATATATTTTTTATAGATAAGTATATCTTGCACATATGTTAAATATTTTTTCTTTTTTCTGTAGAAGTGTATGAGAGATCTAAACAAGATTTAGATATATATATTTTTTTCTTTTTGATTTATATAATTTATATAACGTTTCACGAAATTGATTACGCTGAGTATAATTTCTTTTTATTTTGTAATCTTTAAATATAAAACATTCTATAAGATTACAAGTTAATATCATTTATAAAATTATACAAAGTATTATCTATAGGATTACGAGCTTATAAGATTTATTTTCTCTTTTAAATATAGTTTGTATAATTTTGAAGTATTGAAAAATTGCTATATTCATACGATATATATGCAATATGCACTTGTTTTGTTATACTTTTATGTGTGCAAATAAAATGTGTTATAATTTATTAACTCGAATCATTTTTGAACACGTCGCGATGAGATTCGTTATCGTTGATCACGCATTCTAGAGCAAATCTTATTATTTCTTTTTCGTTCAAAGGAATTCAACGTTTATTATTATGGAATCGCATAATCAGTGCATTTAGTCATTTTCACAGGAAATTCTGCATTTTTCTTTTTTCTGCCATTTCTCTCATTTCTCTCTCTCTCTCTTTCTCTTTGATCATTGCCAAACGAACAACTCTCCTTCTCGTAATTTCCTACAATTCGATGAATTTATAGCACTGCTTTAGACTTCCTATGAAGTTGCTTTCATCTTCGTTCTATGCAAATGCAACTTTGTCTATTCATTAAAATTAAATCGCTTTGATAGACCTTTTATAGTTACAAATTTCTGTTTTTTTTTTTCAAGTAATTTTCCAAGAGACAATCCTTTTTTTTATTTATCAAATTTGATAAAACAGTCGAATTGAATAGACGATCTAATAATAAGTTTACATCCGATGCTAATTATTATTATGTCGAGACAAAGGGATTTTAATTTATCGATAAGAAGAAGAAGATTAGAAAATTGTAGGCTATCAACTTATTTGAATATACATTTCCGAACGATTAGTTAAACCAGGTCAAACGATAACGTACCTGATGAGAGTAGGAACCCCCACCGATCTCTAACTATACGCTCAAACGCAAATTATCTCTACGTTCGCGGCATATATTGGACGATAATTGTTGCGATAAAGTTAAAAAGAAAAAAAAAAAAAATAAAAAGAAAGCAAGAAATGAAACAGAAAGAAGTTATTGATTTATATTGAATACTTGTAACAATCGGACCTTGTGAATGTTCTTCATTTTATACCATCATTCGTTAAAAGAATAGGAATAATTAACTATGAATAAATGTTTGAATTTATAAAAATTAATTCACAAATAAAAGCCCTAATAAATAAAAAGTTTATTGTAAGTAATAAAATGACATTTATTTATGTATCAATTCAATAGTCATGCAAACTGGTAAGAATTCTGATTACAAAAAAAGTATAATATTTGTTGGAATGGTTTATAAGTAATTATCGTTATAGGTGAATTTATTATAATAAAACAGCATTTATTAATTAATCAACTTAATCAGCTATGAAAATGGTGAAACTATAAGCATTTTAAATTACAAAATATCATATTTATTAAATTGATTCATAAACAAATATTATTTTATTGTAATAGATTAATAACGATGCTTATTTATGAATTGATCTAATAAAAAATGAAAATGATAAAATAAAATCTATATAAAGCATTCTACTTGAAATATATGTACATACATTGTATATATATATATATATATTATATACAAAACATTTATATAATATAACAACTTGATAATAAAAAAAAAGAAATGATGAACTATGTACTCACCTCGCTCTTTCTCGCTTCTTTTTGATACAAATCCAAAAAACGTCGAAAGCCGTCGTTTCGACGAAACGCGCGGGAATCTTAAAAAATCCTTCGACGATGCCAAGTAAAGAAATCGAGTTTCTCGTTTTCACTATGCTGCTCGATCTTCCGTTGATTTATTATTATCTACTCTCTCTCTCTCTCTCTCTCCTTCTTCTTCTTCTTTCTGTTTCTCTTTTTTTCTCTGTCGTTCAAGAAGAAAAAATAAAGAAATGTTTCAGTAACACGCGCGAAGTTTAGAAAAATCTCATGGTAAAAGCACTCGAGAGCACTCGAGAGTAGTGAATCAGAAGCGTGCGCGGCCAGACTGACTGACTGACTGACTTCTATACCTCGCTCGTCCTCCTCTACTCTCTATCCTCCTCTCCCTCGCACTCACTCGTAGCCTCTTTCCTTTTCTTTTACTCGTTCTCGGCCTTCCTCGACATCGTCGTCGTCGTCGTCGTCGTCATCGTCGTTGTCGTCGTCGTCGTCGTCGTCGTCGTCGTCGTCGTCTCCGTTGTCGTTGTCGTCGTTTCCGTCGTCGTCGTCGTCGTCGTCGTTGTCGTCGTCGTCGTCGTCCTCGTCGTCGTCGTCTCCGTCGTCGTCGTCGTCGTCGTCGTTGACGTAGACGTCGTCTTCCTTGTTGCGTTCCATTCACAGAAGAGAGGTTTCCTTTCCTTTCGTAGGACCGTCCTCGAAGCGCATGAGCACGTTTTGGTGATCTGGAGAAAGGGAGAAAAAGAGATGGAAGGAAAAAGAAAAAAGAAGAGACAAGTATGTTCATTACTTTTTTTTCTCTCATTATTTTTTTTATTTTATGATTTTAAAACATTTTTAATACCCTAAAATACTCGTTAGAGTTATTTTTTCTATCTTCTTTCTTGTTCCTTTTTCTTTTTCTTATTTGGTAAATTCCAGTTAAGGGTATTTTATTATAATTTGCTTCAAATGGATATTTTTATTTAATGGACATTGTGAAAGTTTGAGGGAAAGATAGAAGAGAGGAAAATGTTAATCCTTTTTTTATTTTGGAATATCGTTATTACGATTTTATAATGTTTTAATGCTTAACGCAAGTTTCTTTATGTTATTTTATTTTTCTTATTTTTTATTTAATAGAGTATATGTTATTTCTCAGAATTTTCCTGTATGTAGTTTGGTTTATAATCGATGGACTTATAAAAAGACAAAAAGAAGGAGAAAAAAAAGAGAATAATATATTGAAATTGTTTGTAGATTTTGTTATTATGATTTTCAAACATTTTAATTCTAACAACTTGTTTCTCTATTTTTTTATTCATTTGGTGGACTGCAGGAATATTTTATGGTAATTTCATTTAAATTGTGATTTCTAATCGCGAGACGTAGAGAAAGGAGAAGAGAAAGAGATGTCTTTCTGCCGTGATTTCGTTATCATGATTTTGGAATAATTTTAAATGTGTTTTAATACATATCATCTGTTTTGTTAATTTTTTAACTTATTTATTTTTTATATCGTACTAAATTATTATCGTAGTTTAAATCAAATTGAAATTTTTAATTACTTTACATTAACCAATTATAACTAATCAGTTTTATATGATTTTAATTTGAATAAAATGGGTATAAGTATATGTTATTATTAATATAAAATCTTTAACCTGCGTGTTCGTAATTTCTCAGAAATTTCTACTATTTCTCTCCAATCTAGATGAAATTTTATATAATTGCACTTTATGATTCGACAGAGAGTATAGGCTAATTAACTTGCGGAAATATTAGCTATAAAATATTTTAGCTATAAAATAGGCTAAAAGGCTTTAAACTAAAAGGCTTTAAACGAGTGAAAGAGAAAGAGGGAGAGAAAGAGAGAGAGAGAGAGAGAGAGAGAGAGAGAGACGGAGAGAAAGGAGAGAGAGAGAGAGAGAGAGAGAGAGAAGGTCAGTGTACGACCAACATGAAATACGAAACGAGACAGAGAGGAGGAAATTGTGAAATTGGTTATATTAGAATTGCATTGATTAAATGATTTATGATTTGTTATCTGTGTTCTATGTTTTGTATTCTGTGTTTTGTATTCAGCAAATAAAAATGGTGTTATGGTATCGTGCTTTCTACGGATATAGCTGACTGGGTTCAAAATTCGGCCATAAAAAAATTTTATTTCGTAAATTCCGATCTTGATCATTTGATACATAGATGATATCTGGAACATACTTTTGCACTTTCTCAAATAATGAATGGTAAAGTCTAATCTGTGAAAAAGTTTCTATTTTATACTTTTTATTTCGAAGAAACACATAGAATCACATATGATCTAAAGTAATGCGAATTGATATTGATATTGATAATTTCGCAAAAAAGAAGTATAAAAATGTTTGTTTAAACATTATCATAAAACATTATGTTTGACGGGGAAATATCAAGTTTAAAAGAGAAATATGATACAAAATAACAAAACAGCTAAAATTAAAGCTGAGAAAATTATCATTAAGCTTTTGTCTCACTTGATATTTATTCTATTGATGACGTGACTTCGACTGATTCCCTAAACAAAATTAAATGAACAAAGTTGAGAAGAAATTAAAACATTGAAGTTAGATTGTTTGATGACAAACTATAGTAAATATTTGTCTAAATTTTTATAAATACAAACAATTAAGCGTTATATAAAATATAAGAATATAAAATTTCTTTATATAGTTAATATAGATACATATAAAAATAGAAATTTTTCATATATAATATAAATATAATATATAAATGTAATATAAAATATAATTATATAAATTAACAACTTCAAAGATTTATTTTAACTAAATTATATGGAATATAAGAATGATATTTGTTGCATAATAATTAGTAACACAAATTTTGATGAATGTCTACAAATGTTTGATGCGACTTTTGCCAGTTATGCGATACACATCTCATCGAAATTCAAGTTTTTGCCACACTTTTCCCAAGAAGTCCTCATCCAAAAAAAAAACAAGGGCGTTTCTTATTCTTTCTTTTAGCTGCTGTACATTATGTAGCATAGATGACACATACATTTTGTTTTTTACAAAGTTCCAAATGCAGAAGTCCAGCGATGTAAGGTCTAAAGATTTAAATGACCAAACAATGTGTTTACTATGATCAATTCATCATTGTGATTGTAGATATTCATAAAAATTTGAAGTGTTACTGATTATTATACAACAAACCTCATTGTTGTATACTGTATAATTTAGAAAAAATATATTTTTGAAGTTTTTTATTCTATTATGATACATCACGTATAATATAAAAGTATTTTATATATATATAAATTTCTTGTATGATCGTCTCAAATTAAATATAAAACATTTTTCATTAATTCACGGTATTTCTACCAAGATTATTTCGTTTATATCTTTTTTTTGAAATTATAATTTTGTCTTCCCATGAATGGTACGATCTTCTATTCCAACACTTTTACCGTTTGTATACTCCTTTCATGCAATTTTCACTATTTCGATTTTCTACTCGCTTCAAGTTGTTAGATACATAATAGAAAGAAAAGTTTTTTCCCGGTGCTACGAAGTCGTTATTGCCACAGGAAAAGCTTTTTTCCCTTTCTCAAACGCGGCTTTTCTTATAAACTTTTCCTTTTTCCGTTTTTCTATTTGTTCTTCTTTTCTCGTGCGTTCCTTTCTTTCTACGTTGATATTCTTTTGAACTTTTGGCTCGATATCGCTTATGAATAAACTAATTACATGTTTTATAAAAGTTTAGAAAATATTTCGAGTAATCTTTTAACAAATTTTTCTTTGAATACAAGAAATAATAATAATAATAATAATAATAATAATAATAATAATAATAATAATAATAATAATAATAATAATAATAATATAATAATAATAAGGAATGATTAAATGAATGAATGAATAAATGAATGAATAAATGAATGAAAAAAGACGTAAAATGATAAAAATAATCATAAACGCAAGACGTTAATTAGAAAGTCGATAAAAATGTTCATGAATAACTATCATCATTATTGTTATCTTTTCTTTCTTCTTGAAAATAGAAAAAAAAGAGAGCTTATGCGTATTCGTAATTACTTGAAAATAATACGAACATTATCGTTAATTTCATGAATACAACGTAAAAGAGTAAAAATACCTTTTCTTCTCTCTCTCTTTCTTTTTTCACTCTTATCTTTTATTAGATAGAAGTACTTTGGAACGAATGCAATATTGCAAGAAGAAAACTGCGTCCATTTATACGAGACGAGGGAAGAGAATGAAGGCATCCGTCGAGAAGCCTCCCAACCCACGATATGACCTTCGAAAGCATACAATCCTACTTAAACTGCTTCACGTATACTCGAACCGGAGTCTACAAAGAGCTTTCAAAATACGTGCTGCTATACTCCGAATTCTCTCCTATCTTTTTATTCAGCGAAATGCGAACGTCGAGTAAAGCAAAAAATTATCTGGTGTTACGTGACTCGAGTCTTTCATTTCGCCGATGTCCAGCATCCTCTTGTATGGACCAATATTTATGTGTGAGTATCAAGATGTCAAAGCTAACCAGCTTTTTCTCTTGCTATTTGTGTATTACAAATAAAAACATACAAAAGGAAATGTAATATTAAGTTAAAAAAAAAATTCAAGAGAATTAAGTAACTTTACGATTAAAAGTTTAATAAGTATGACTTTTGAACTTATTTATTTCTATATTATGAAATAGAAGAAGTTATGAGATTATTGGTAATCTTTAAAACTATAAATGAAATCACAGAGTAAATCAATGTGTATGTTTCTGAGAATGTGTATGTTATTTATATATATTTGCAGATCATAAAAAATGTATGTCAAAAACATTTCATTTTATTTTCTAGATCAATCAATCAAAATGATTTATTCAAATCCTACAAAATTTTAAATGGAAATTGAATAACTTTTTTAGTTAAAAGTTAAAACGTGTGGATACACTTACGGAAAATAAATCTTCGTATCAGTTTTTTGCAGAGAAGGGAGAACTACTTCTTTCTCTTTCTCTCTCATTTTCTCTCTTCCTCTTACTTTGAAAAATGGCAAATTAATGTGTTCACTTCGCCTTCCCTTCACGAGTATTTCTCACACATGTTGTGCCGTGCTTTTTTCACGTGGAAAACTTGACAAATTTTATCTTGACTTAAGGGATAGATTACGGTTCAGTTTTACGGTTTAAAACTGACGAAGCTTTTTTTTTTCTTAGAACTTTTTTTATTATCTTTTTTTTTTTGGTTTTTCCAAGTAATCAAACCGATATAATTCCTATTACGCAAGTGCGAAAAATGTGTCACGCGTTTAACTCACTTTCGTGATAGCGACTTCCACTTATGGATAGGAAGGTCGAAAAACCACGACCACCGGCAGTTTGTAATTAGCCTTTTAATCGAATTGCCCAGGCAAAGTCGTGAAACGCGACCAGCGGATTCGTCGTTTTCGCACGTTTTTGTGCTCGTCGTGAACTCGTCCCGGAATGGAAAGGATATTTCGGATAAGTAAAATTACGCGTTGTAGAGTTAAATTATATTAACATTGTCATGAGCCAATTTTCGTCAAGCATCTTATGATAAAGCGACATTCATTAAATAATAATTTTTGATTAAGCATATTTTCCACACTTACAAAAATGTTTAAGAAATTTAAAAAATTGTTAACTAATTTCTAAAATTCTAAATAAAAGATAAATTGCATGATCATATAATTAATAATAATTAATAAATAAATCACAGTTTTATAATTAATCACAGTTATATAATTATTGTTAATTAGAATAATCCCTAAAAACCATTACAACTATAAACAATAAAAAAATATATATGTATGTACATACATATATATCTACATAAGCATATCTACATACGTAAATAATAAAATGAACTTCGTTCATCAAACACATATAATAGTCTACATAAATGTACATAACTACTTAATTTATAAATTTTTCAATAACTTTCATGTTCAAAACATGAAGATAATTAGTTTCAAAAATTAATTTCGAATTTGATTTTAATTGATTTCAATTCCTGCTCATCCTTTCTTATTTTAAAGAAAAATTGTTTAACGTTTAAGAAACTCCTGTAAGATGCGTAGCTTTGTGAATACTTGCAGTTAGAATAATGAATGATCATGAAGTTAGAGGAACGAGTAAACGACTGTAATGAAAAAGAGACAGAAAGTGAGAGAAAGAGAGAAAAAGAGAAGAGATACAATTGGAGTTCTCGCTTCTCTTCAATCCCGTTATACGAAATTATTTCAATGACTCCAAGAGATCGTACAGTATTACGGTTTGTCAAGAACGATACTAAAGATTCTGCTTTATTTTAGCTGACTAAGAGCAAAGATAATTGCAATTATTAGATGACGTTCCATCAGTTAATGTGTGCACCGTTTACTACTATCTTCGAAAGTGAAATTAATTTCTTTCTTTGCTTTTCATGATTTCTTATCCAGTGTTCTGATTAACTTTCACCAATTTGTTTTCGATTTATATAAATTGACCTTTTAGGTAATCTAAACAATTAGAGAAGTCCGTCATCGAGCTATATAGCGAAATAGAAATAATTGACAAATTAAAGATTGACTTTAATTTGACGTAATTTTATATTGTTCTGATTAATTTTCGTTAATTTCTTTTTTTTTTGGTTAATATAAATTGATTTTTTATGTTGTTCAAATGTTAGAGACGGTTGTCTCAAATTTTTGTGGATGTGTAGCAAAATTGAAATGAAATGATAAGTTAACGTTCAATCTTAATTTGAGTTGAATAAATAACACAATATTATATTCAATGTCCTGATTAATTTTCTCCAATATTCTTTATATATATATACATATATATGTATATGATTTAAAGAATAAGAAATATACATAATAAAAGAAATAAAAATAATTTATTTTTACAATATGATTTATGATTTAGCTTCTTTTTTTAAATATATATAGATCATAACTCATCTGCAACTTGAGAAATTATATTCAAACGAAGTCCCTATCGCTGATATCTGATCCATCGTTCTATTGATTTTATGAGTCGAGCAAGATGAAAATACCGAAAATATCGTTCCCTTTCTCGTCATAAAACTGCAGCATCCGAGATGCGATCCACCCCATCGAATATTATCTCCATGACCCAGTTTTCCGGACGGTTAATTACAGCTTTTTTCTTGCTTCATGGACGATTCTTTGATTCGTGATTCGAGATAACTTCGAAGAAGACTATTAAAACATTCGTTTGTCGTCGATAAAAACTACGAGAGTGTAAGGAAATAAAATTCAGTAAGTAAGAAAGAGAAAAGAGAAGAGAAAACGCAAAGATTAAAATGTTAATAAAATTCGAGGAATTTATAGAATTTTATGAAAACAGATCGTCATTTTCAAGTAAGATTGCAATTCGTTTCACTTTGAAACAATTATCTTGGCAATAAATCAAGGTTTTCTATTTTTGTTGTGATCACAAGTTCGTTGATCTCGACAGTGAATGAGATGACCGATTTTCGTCATATAATATTTAACAAGCGATTTAGTCCATTAGAGAAAGTTTCAAATATATTGATAATCGATATTTATTTAATCTTTAACAAGTTCAAGTAGAATGCTTTTATTCCCGTACCATATTTTTTCGACAATCTTATGAAGTTTAAGTTTTAAAGTAATTATCATTTGATTATCGAGAGATTTTGCATCTAATGCGATTAAAAACACAGGTTTCTGTTAGAAAATTTAATTAATTACATCATTCATTTCAATTGATTTATGACTAGTCATATCAAGCTCAATTAATTTTCTTTTTAGTAATCGATATCTCTCTTAAATCATAATAATGATTTATGATCGTATAAATATGTTCTGAATCTTGATGATAATAAATGTAATTTCTTGAAAAGTAAACATCTTTTCTGTTTTATCTTCAAGTTTTGTTTTTATTATTAAATCGTTTAATTTTCTTGAGTCCCCGGGAAAAAGTAAGGTTGTTGAAATATTTTTTACGATCGTGACGCACGGCGAAGTATCGTACGGTCCAGCTCCGTGTTATTTCTCGAATGAGTCAACCATGGGCGTGAGATAACGACACGATTTTTGTAATAATCCTGCTCTGATTCTGTCCTCCCTTTTTTACTAGTTCGATGTGACAGCTGCTCGTAAAAAAAAAACTTACTTGACATTCCGGCAGAAACGTCTACTTTATGGTGTCTGTACCTAACGAACGATCAAACGTTCAGCTTGGCAACAAAATAAACTTACGTAACGTCTCTTAACAAAATTTCTTGTCAAAATCTACGAAAAACTTTTCCAAATATTTCTTTTTAAACATTGCAAATCGTAACTGAAATAAAAAAGACATTCTGTTAATTATTTTTACATAAATAAAATATATAAAAATTATTCTTCGAATTTTTACGATATATCTATATCATTTTTATGAAAATTTAATTAATGCTTGAAATTAGATAATAAGACGAATATTCTAAATAAAAAAAAGTGAATTTATACGATTCGAATAATCCCGTTAATGTATATGAAAGCAAGTATATATGAAAATATTCATATAGTAGGTGAAGCGTAACAAAGTTATTGATTTCGTTAAAGTAGGAAGATATCTCCGAAGGTAGTTGAGCGACACCTGTTGCTTTACTGAAGCTCGATGGCATGGAATTTTTCTAGTCAAATCTACGTGTAGCACTTTTCTAGCGACTAAAATGGTATCAATCTGTTCGTATTGCTTCTCTATCTTTTAAACTTTCTAATCCTGTTTTCTAAGTTTCTTCATTACTCTATGACATGATCGATATTTTACTTTCTTCTATATTGAGACATCAATGACTTTGATTTATGGCAAATATTCTTGAATAAAAAATTTTTTTTTTAATGAAAGTAATAATGATAATAATCGCGTTTAATTGAAAGTTAACATAAAAATCACTAATATTAATCACGAAAGTAATAATTATAGATTATTATTATTATTATTATTATTATTATTACTATTATTATTATTATTATTACCGAAAGTTTTCGAGTTCTCAAGAGACAAATCTCTCCATCCTTGGTTCACAGTTTAAATGAGACGTTCGTAAGAAATTACGGAATGAGCTCTTTCTTCGCACGTACTCAAAAAGTTATTTAATAAAGACTTACGAACGATGTCAAAGTTCTATACTGTCTCTTCTTCGAACTTCGAAGCCTTGTTCAGCTTTTCCGAACGAGACGTGTAAAGAAGATTAACTTTCGAGAGACGGTTATTTACATAAATTATCTCGTGCAAAAAGTAAGTGGATAAAATGTTTGATCATTTGAAACATTGAGAATAATTCCGTGTGATATTACCTATAATAATAATAATATTTTTTAATATACAATTTTGTTAGTTCCATCAAATAATTTAAGTTAAAAACAATGCATAGGACAATGCATGAAAGTATTTTACATATGTACAATTACTTCGAGTATATAATTAACAATTATTTTCTATCAATTTAAGCAATAATTTACACGTTGTATATTTGTCAACCCTAGCATTAGTAACGCGTAAAAGAATATATCCCTTGTTAATATTTTGTTAATTAATCGAAATATCGAAATGACTAACACCATTTCTAAAAATTGTTATTAAAGTTAATTCGTTATCAAGAAACATAGATACCTATTCAACGAATTACAAATTAAATGACCTATAAACTGCATTTATTGAAATTTTGAAGTTCCTCAAATTAACATAAATGGGGATGGGATGAGATTCGACGTGATATCGTGGCGGTGAGGTCTTTTAAGTGAGGGACGGGGTAATTACGGGTTTGAGAGTTTGGATGTCACCATGCGAGGAAATTCGTGTCACATAATGGACGCGTTAATGAGAGAGTTCGATCGTGATTACTCTTTAACCCTGCAGTAGAGAAGGAAATGAAGAGTGAGGGGGATAGACGAATAGAACGTTGCAAAGATAAAGAGAGACAAAGAGAAATCCACAGACAAATAGACACAAGAGAGAGAGAGAGAGAGAGAGAGAGAGAGAGAAACAGATAGGCAAATAAACAAAGAGAGAGAAAGAGAGAGAGAGAGAGAAAAGCGGATAAAAAGAGAAAGAAAGAAAGAGAGGGTAAATTAATTAATGAAAGAAAGAGAGAGAGAGAGAGAGAGAGAGAAAAAGAGAGAAAGAGAGAGACTAACAGACTGATTTAAAAAAAAAAGGAGACTGAGGGAAATAGATAGACAAATAAAGAAAGAAGGAGAGAAAGGGAAACTAAATGAATGAAAGAAAGAAAACGCAAAATGAGTGAAATAAAAATGGAGAGGTGAGAGAAAGAGAAAAAACAAGTAACTAAGAAATTGAATGACTGTAAACTACAATACACTTTGTTTACAGAGATTTATAATTTGAGATATCTCGAAAATGTTTCTTTATTTTTATATTCTTAGGTAATACACGCGCGCATGATTCTTAGAAAGGATTCCAAGTGAGAAACACTCGACCGATTCTCCAAGGATTAAACCTTCCGAGTTTGGTGTCTTTTCATCGACTCGTGACTACCGACCATAGGTAATCGATGTAAGAGTTCTCTATTCTTTGTTTCTTAGGAATCCTTTTCTCTTCCCTTTCTCTTCTTTTTCCTTTTCTTTCTCTTTCTTCTTTTTTCTTTTTTTTTTCTTTTTTTACTTTTATGAAACGTCCATCATTAAACATTAACGACTTTACAATATGATTTGATTTTATTCCTTATTATTATATGATTAATTTCATTGAAAAGTTCAATCCTATGTTCGTCCGTTCATTCGAAGAAAGCCTTTGAATGTTTTCGCTCGTAACGAGATTAAGAAAAGAATAAGCCAGGGTTTAAGCTCGAAGTTAGAGAAGCAATCTCGCAAATTAAAGCTCCATTTTTTTCCCTTCTTTTTTTTCTCTCACGAACAATACTCCTAAATGAAATAGCCGTGGACTCGAAAATAGACAATAACGAAGATTCTCACTGCTTCTAAAATAATTATGTTTACGTTAGGTTTTGTTTTCTCTTTGTTATCTTACAAAAATATGAAAAAGGAAAAAAGGGAAGAAGAATAATAAAGGGAAGAAAAGACGGTAAATTCTTAATAGAGAAACGTTTATAGTATTAAAGAAAGATGGCGCCACTCTCTAGGTTTTCATCTAGCCATCTCGTGAATTCTTCCTTTCCTATCCATGCGAAAGGAGATCGAATAATAGAAGGAAGATTAAATTTGTTCAAAACAATTTTTTCAAGAATATTACAATTTCTTTTGATGGATAACGAAAGATTACAAAGTCAATGAAAGTACTTACGATTCGAAAGGTTCTTTCAATTTTTTTAGTTAGTTACTTACTTTGCGAAAGTTTAATTAGAGCTAATTGTAAAAGTTTGATCAGTACATCAAAGTTAATAAGTTATTAATACTACTTATTTATTAAATAATAAATATATGTGTTGTATAATATATATATAAATATATATATGTTTTTAAAATATATTTAATGTTGATATATATATATACATATATATATATATATATATATATATATATATATATATATATATATATATATATATACATATAGTGTATACTATATATTTTTTATACGTACTATAACTTATGATAACTTTTTCAATAATAAATATAATGAATATTTGGTATGGATATTGAATAATCAAATTTAAAATATCTCTCTCTTTTTCCAATTAAAAGCATATTTCATCAACTTTCATATTCATTTTTAATAAATACACCCATATTACATCTTTAATTAATAACAGCAGGAAATAAAAAAAGACAAGAAATTGTATGAAACGTGGAATAAATAATTGAGGTGTCATTTTTTTTTCTTTTTTTTAATACACGATATGAAAAGACCGTGCAATTTCGCAACTACGTAGGCAACCAATTCAAACGGATGAAATGCTTTTCTTCGAACGAGTTTAGACCTTCAGAACGTGTCGTGTAGCTTGGAAAAGAACGACGGACGAACTCCTTCCAGCATCCAAGTGTGAAATAGGTACGAACTGTTCCAGAGTTTCTACGTGATACCTAGATAAACTTTAAAAGCGTCGCACACTATGAATTTATTTCTCTTTGGTGGTCCTTTAAGAACATTCCTTGTCCTCGTCCTCGTCCTCGTCCTTGTCGTCGTTGTTATGCTTCTCTTTCCATTCTTTCTTTCACAAGTGCATTGAATTTATTCGAACCATGATATCGACTGCAAATAAAAACGTGATCGAAGAGAATCGAGATAAAGACGGAAAAATTTACGTCAACCTCAATTTATTTCAGCTTTCTTTTGACAATAAGAAACGAATTTTTTTCTATGAACATTTCATATATACGTATACATATGTATGTATTATTATAATTAAGATAAAATAAAAAATTGTATATAGAAGATTATAATTAAGATTTATAAAGATATTATCTACATAGCTATTTTTAAATTCTTAGATTTGTTTTTAGGTAATTAGATTTTAGAATGAATATCAGAATTGTTTTATCAATATTATATTTCGTATTTACATTTTATAATGTTTTTATAATGTTGAATTATTTTTATGACGTTGGATAAAAGAAAAATAAAAAATGAAACGAATGAATTAGATATCCTAAGAAGGAATCGAAAATATTTTGTAAATAACTATTTTATCATTAAAAATATGTTTAGATATTATTTTTGTTATTAAATTACGAAATTTTAATCTAAAAGAAAGAGTCATTTATTCGTTTGACTCGTTTGTGACAAAGACGTAATCAGCTTGCAGTCACAATTATTAAAAAATTCATATTTTTAACCTGGCGCCGGTTAAATTTTCTTTAAATGAATAATTTAAAGTGTTTGCGAAAAGATCGAAACTTTTTGGATAAAAATATAAATACAAAATATTTCATATGTATTTTTTGATTCTTTCTCCTTTTATCTTTCTCTCTCTCGTTTATTTTAGCAAAAAGAACGGAAGAAGAGTACAAATGAATGAATAGGTACATCACCATTACGTCAAATCATTTGTTTTTTCTATTTGTTTTCCTCTCCTTTCTATAGCCTGAAACGACCAATTTGGAAATAATTCGAAAATCGATAAACACCGGCGATAAAAGCGCGCTTTTCCGTGAAAAATGCTCAACTTTTTTACATCACACTTAGTACATACACATATATATATCCATATATTAGACAAGTATTCACGTTTGTATGCGTTGGCCAGACTCTCTAATTAATCGCTCGATGGAACACGATCGTAGAGAATTAGCATCGCTGGTACGAGGATCGTTAATTAATTATGCATACCTTCTTTCCGTGCCCTTTTTCATCCACTTCGTGTGCCCGATCATCGTCGAATTACTACGAAAGAATCGAGAATATATATACATATATGTATATGTACACATATATACGAACTTGTGTTAGTATTATATAACTCCGGAGAACGATCGACTATTCGACCTATCGATTATCTATTTTCCTTTTTTTACCTAAATTTTTTTTGTATGATCTGATGAGAAAAAGTTAGACTTCGTACTGCATTTCCAATATTTTTATTCTCCTCTATTACCTTTATCTTTTACTATGACTTTCTCTAGTAATATTAACTATCCGTTAGATATATTAGTTATCTCTTTCTTGTTTCTTCTTTTTTTTTCTTTTTATAGTCCAATACATTGAAATACGAAAAATAATTTTTTATGAGTTTGTTTCCTTTGTACAAACTAAAATACAAATGTTATATCCTTCAGCGACATTTATTTTATATATATATATTTTTTCTTTCTATCTTCTCAGTTATGTCCATCCTTCTTCTACAATTTGTACGCTAGAATGGAACTCGAGCATCGGATTATTTGACGATCCATTTATTCTTTCCTTCATATCTCCCTTTTTTCTTTTTCTTTTTCTTTTCTTTCTTTCTCTCAGGAGGGGTTAAAAGGGTAACGTAAAAAATGGAGATTCGGCTGATGGAGTACGTAAACAAGAGATAGGAAGGAAATGGAACGCGAAGTACCAAGTGATCTTACTCTTTTTCTTTAATGCATAAGATCTGAAATAGAAAAAGAGAGAGACAGACAGACAGACAGACAGACAGACAGACAGACAGACAGACAGACAGACAGACAGACAGACATAGAGAGAGAGAGAGAGAGAGAGAGAGAGAGAGAAAGAGAGAGAGAGAGAGAGAGAGAAAGGGAATGAAATGAATTACGCCAATCATCAGCACAATTTTTCATAGAAATAATGCAACATTCGTTATCGAGTTTTACAATAAAAGATTCTACTTCTCGCTCATGGAAAATTTGCTAAATTTGAAGTAGGAATATGACCAAATGAGTAAAGAAAAGAAAAGACAAAATATCTTTCATAGATACGCATACAACGCGTTTGCTAATGGTTCTTCCATCGTATGAAACTACAACAGAGAATTATTCTTAGCACGTTCGAGTAATGCGAGCAAGTACATCCTGCTTTTATACACGTATGTACGTACCTATATAACGGGTGTTCCACGTATAATAAATCTTTCTCTCTCTCTCTCTCTCTCTCCTTCTCTCCTTTTTGCTCTCTTTTGTAATCAATTATTTTTTTTAGTAGACCTCCTATGAATTTTTAATCGAATCGCTCATTATCGAAGTAATTTTGTTCCTCATTTCTCATTTCGTAACATTGAACAAATTTTACACTCACTTACCTGACTTGTTCTTGTTTCTCGCGAGCAATTACGATCTCTCGTATCGAGGCACGAGAAACAATTTCACACGACGTATTGTAACAAAAGGAAGACGGTAATGACTCTCTCTTTCTCTCTCCCTCTCTATTAAAGATCGACTTTCACGTTCGTTATACCATCTGTTCGGGGATGCTGGAAGTTTATTAGCACTCGATTTCCGAAAAAGGAAGCTCGCAAAGAACGAAAAGGTGAAAAAAAAGAAGAAATAAAATGGGAGAGAAAGAGAGAGAAAGAGAAAAAGAGAGTAGATTCAAGGGTCTCGAAATCTTTAGGATTTCTCGTTTCGAATGTGAGTCGCGTCGCGAATCGATCGAAAGTCGTGTGTATTTCGAGAACGATCCCACCAATCGTGGTACGTTGTATGCCTCTTTCGCATTCCATGACCCTTCTCATTCCCTTCTGTCTTATTTTACTTGTCGTCGGTCTCGTCCGGTCTGGTGTCGTGAATTTCCGCGAAGCGTGCGCGAATTTATTGCAAGTCTGTAGCTACGAATCAGCCAACGCCCGTTATATAGCCTTTTATACGATTCGGTACGCCATTCTATCGGTCTTTCCGCTTCCGTCTATCGTCTACATCCTCCTCAGCGTTTCTCCGTCTTCTAGATTAATCACACCAAGAATACGTGTGTGCGGTATATACTGAGATACGATCGATTCTATCCCCATTTGCTTTTCTATCCAACACTTTTTTTTTATGTTCTCTTTTTATTTCTTCCAGTCCATTGTTTGCTTGTTTTATTGTACATTTACATTTTGTAAACTTTACATTTTTATTAACCGGAACATATCGTTCCATCAGAACATATTTTTTATTCCAGAGACAATGATTTATAGAATAATCGACTTTTCCAAACCCTCGATATTTATTTCAGAATTAATTTATTTTAAGTGAGATGATTAATTTTTTTTACATTTATTATATAATTTACTATACGATTTATTTCACGTTCGAAAGCATTTTCAATCAAATTAATTTCTAGAATTTTTATCTAACTAAATCATTAAAAACTTCTCGTTTAATTAAGCTATTTCGATAAAAAGAATAGGTACTTATTTATGTCATCTATATAAAATTGCAGGTATCCTCAGTTATATTATCATTGTTTATTATCACTTATCCATATACAAATATTACAAATTTAGATTCACGAACCTCATATGTTAAAGCATTGTTTATATAGACATCTTATGTAAAAGCATTTATAGTTCATTAAAATATCAATAAAGGCATGTTTTAATCGTAATGGGGTACCTTCATGACCAATTAATCCCAAGTACACATCGTCTCTTCATTTATTGAATTTTCCTAATGCAACAAGAGAGAGAGAGAGAGAGGGGGAGGGGGAGAGAGAGAGAGAGATAATTGTACAATTATACTCATACACATATACGTTTGAATTATGTTTACTGTCTCGTATTATTCGTAGATGTGTGCATTTAAACGTGGGAGTTTCTCCATGTTGGCGTAGTTGAAACTCTAATTACTATTCGAAATGTAACACCTGTCGTGGTTTTTGGAAACGTTCGCAATCGGTTTCGTCGAAGTTCTATGAAGTCAATTGGAATTTTGATTCTCTCAATTATTCAAGCACGTAAGAGAGATCGTGAGCATTATGAAAATTCGTTTAAAATTGCATTGATGTACAAATTATTCCTCTTTGACAATATATATGTAAGTTCTAAACGATAATTATATAAACTAGTGCAAATAAAGGTATAAAGTTTAATAGATTTTTATGTGCTATTGATTTTAATATTGATATTGTTGCATGTATAATTTTATTGATTAAATAAATGACGGAACAAAGGTCTGAAAATAATTAATTTTGGTCTTGATATAATTATTTACGTGGTAAATATTTCTCAGTGATAGAATAACTTACATAATACTCTGAAATTATTCTTGAACTATATAAATAGTTTTCCTTGTTAAAAGAAAAGAAAATTAGCAATGAATTAATTATGCAATCAATACTTTGTATATATCGACATTTGAAGCTTGAGAAATTAACATAAAAACGCATAATGAATTTAATAAAAATCATTTTTGATAGTAGCTTTTAATTATACTTTTTGAACGTTTTTGTTTTTCTCCCATTTTTTATGAAATTATTTTTAATTGTAATTATTTTATATGTCAAACGAAGGGTGCGAAAATTTTATGGCTTTTTAAAATAAAATTTGATATCGACGTAAATTACTTTATAACGTTAAAAGCAAACGTTTGAGAGTATACAATTATTATGTATTAATAATATTATAGACCATCAACAATCTCGAAAACAAATTAAAATCTCTTGCGGTTGCACCCGATGTAGAATTACATGGTTACATATCTATAGAATTTATATTAATATGAATAACATATATAAAGTATACAGAGACATGTCCAATGGTATTTCCGTATAAAGTTAAATGTCAAATTGTATATCACAAGAAAATAAAATTCCACTCAAATATGATCGTTTACCATCATGTGAAACGAGAATGGAATGAGAGAAATTAAAAGCGAAGTATTATGAAACGTTTATACGTGTATAATAATTTTAGACGGTGTCATTTATAACAAAAGATCAATGATGCGAGGAACTTCATATTAACACGTTAAATATAAATACGATCATTTCGACGTACTTTTATCGAACGAATTTATAAAAATAATAACAAATAAATAAATGAATGAACGAATGGATTTCCAACTAAAACATTTATTTGTTTTTACCGTTGAAGAGAAAAAAAGTGAATTTTTGCCCCATTTTTTGACGATGATAAATCTCTACATTGGAAAGCAACGAATTTATATCTTTTTCTTTTACCGTCGAAAAGAAAAAAATGAATTTTCCCTCAATGCTCATGGAAAAAAAATAAATAAATAAATAAAAAAATATAAAAAAAATAACTAAAATAAAAAAGAAAAATAAATCATTCGTTATCGTATTCGTAAATTTCTTTTTCTTTCGTGAGATTTTTATCTGCCGAACGTAAATATTCAAACTCATCCTTTCCAACATGGCGATTAACTTCCTCGAAACTTTTTCGCCTGATTAAATGATCGACAAATCAGCCGTGAAGAGGTTTTAACACATCGCCGACCTTTCAACGAATTCAAAAGTGTCAGATCACTCGACGAGACGATAGATCCTCTTTTCATTTCTCTCTCTCTCTCTCTTTCTCTCTCTCTCTCTCTCTCTTTCACACTCTCTCTCTTTTTATCTATATATCTATCTCGACTTTTGTCCTCGCTCTTATTCGAGTTATAAAACACTCGAACGCTTAAGAAGCGAACGTGGCATCTTTTATACCCGAGAGAAAAAGTTCTCCTTCTGTTCGAAGAAGGAGAAGATCGTTTGCTACTTTACATCCTCGAAAAATTTACCAAGCTGAATTATTTCCTTTTCATAAAAATGTCACATGGTGTTCCTATCATTGAACGATATTAGACGTTATTATTAAAACCATAAAATTACTCATATAAAGTTTTATATTATTTATTTTGTTTAGACTCTTTAAAATTTTCATTTATAAAGTTTTAAAAATAAGAGATAAAAATTTTGTCTGATCTTTTTGCCTATGAAAATGCAAAAGAAGAAAAATAAATATAGGTATATATTCGTATTTCGTTATTTATCTGGCCAAAGTCAATTTTTCTTTTTCATATGCTCGTCAAATCCCTATTTGAAAGATATTTCTTTCTTGCTTTTATTTCTTTTCTACATATCAAAATGTTATTAAAATGCATAAAAGAACTGGCCAGACGTAGTTATATCGACTTTTTTATTTGTGCTTTGCATTCGACAGGTTATGTCTTTTCTTTTTCTTTTTATTTATTATTTTTTTTTTATTTTTTGTAATGACCTGCAAGAATCAATTCGATTTATCGATCCTTTCATAGAAATAAGTTTACAAACATCCTTCCTTTTTCTTCATTCCTTTTTCGTTCTGAAGTAATGGAGTAATGGAATTAAATCTATGAGAATATGTTATCATCGAAGAAGATATTCCTTTGATAGTATATAAAGTATAGGTCACATGAACTTTCATGAAATATAATAGCATTGTTTCGCAAGATGGTCAATCCATATTTCTAAATACAAAAGTGAATTATCGATCCGATACTCATAATAAAATGATACGACAGTATATATTTCCTTTATAAACAATTTCGTTTCACGTTATTCTTTATTTTATCGATTAAAAAGAAATATGCCTATATTTATGAAATAGAACAAATTTATGAATTAATTCTCTTTCTTTTAATGCTCGAAAACATATGTAATAAATTATAAATGGACCATCATTATACCTTGATTGTTGCAATATGTCTAATGCTTTTTTTACAAAATTTTTTCAAAACACACATATGGAAGAATTTCTGTATCTTTTTTTTGTGGTAATCGATTAATGACATTTTTAATACGATATATAATATTTTTAATACACTACATTAAAATCTTTTAATCTGATTATAAAATGATTAAACGATAAAATAATTCTTATTACCTGTATTTCATTACTATATACAGAGTTGGCTTTTTCTACCAAATTGTTGATTTGTTTTATGAGTAGTAATAAGAAAAAATGTTACATGGACCTAGACTTCTAATGTTTTATTAAATATGTTTTAATAAAAATTAGATACTAACAGATTTGTTCTTATTCACATTATTATATTCATTACGTAAGTAATAGACATTAAAAAAATAATAATAATAAAAATATCTACAATTTTGTTATTTTGTTATACCCATACATATAATTATTATGGATATCAAAAATATTTAATTTTGTAAATGTTTTATTGATCTATAAACTTTTAATGGTAAATAATTATATTATTGTATTACAATAATGTACTATTCATAAAACTTGTAGTTGCTTTTACTTTTTTTCTATATTTATCGCTCACACGATGAATATATTGGTTATGCATTAATAGTAAGAAAAAGCCTGTTATCATATCACTCAATTTTTCTTCTTAATAAAGCATTTGTAAGTTTACATTTATATAATATTTTGTTCTCTTATCTCTATACATAAAACATACGGGTACAATTTGGAGAGGAAAAAAACCTGAATCGATTTGTATAAATTTATACCAATGTACCTTTTTCATAAATGGATAAATAAATAACTGATAACTTGATAAATAACTGAATAAATTGCGGACAATCGAGTGCCAACTAAAATGTTACAAATTCTTTCGTACCGATCGAAGGAAGTAAGCAAGCTTGACAAATACCAGAAATAAGTAAACCAGGAAAATTCTAAGACGATTATCCTTTCTCCCGTAAAATGATGTCCTTTGGACGATTGCCATGGTCCGATCGTTTCCATTTCATCGAATAAAAATCAAGAGGTCCTGATGCGTTCCTAGCTTCTTTAACTCAATGGTTTAGGAAGAAATGATTTAGATATTAACTTTCTTTCGGATCGATTCTCCATTTCTTACGCCTATTATATTTTGCTCATTTGTTCTTTCTTTTCTTCATCGCATCGAAATCGAAGGGGAAAAAAGTTTTTTCCTTTCGTGATGTTCAGCCTATTATTTGGCCTTAGGGATAAACTCAATTCAGTCGATCCAATTTTGCGAAGACAAGACCGTCTTGTTTCTAATCAGGTAAATCTGATCTAATTTGTACTCACGGCATTTAATCAGATATTTTTGATACGAATACTTTTTCGAAGTAATCCTTCCGAATCTACTCTTGAAGGACTTACTTAATGAATTTTATTTCCTATATCCTCCCTTCTTATACTTTTTCATAATCCTTTTGATTGAAAAATTATTTTTTATTTCAATTTTTTATTAAAATTATTATTATTAATCCTATATGAATTATTTAATTTTAATTATGGAATAATTTTCGTCTAGATACTATTTAGAATTTATCTATAATTCAACCATAAATATTGTACAATTTGATAGAAATTCTTTTTTCAATTGAAAAAAAAAAAACATATGACGTGTAAGAATATAAATCCAAAGTATAATTTTAAGCTATCCTTGTATAAAAGAATTTTAAATATAATTAATAAAGTTTAATATAACAAATTCATTTCGTGAACTAATAATTATTATAACTGAAATTTTGATTAAAATAAATGTTCAATATTTCAGATTTTAAAAACTGTAAATATTCCAATGATATTACTAAACAATAAAAACAATTTATTCCCTTATCTATATCATTCTAATAAATATCTTGTAATATCACAATATTTTCATATACAAAATGAAAATTAAAATATTTTCAATAAAAGAAAAAATAGGTTGAAAATCAGACAATGTACTCGACCGAAGATTTTTTCACAAAGTATATTTACACTTTATTCTCAAAGATCGTCTTTAGTACAATACAATCCTTTTATATTTTTAATCCGTTTTATATTTTTTTACGTATTTAATCGAACCTTTACCTTTTTCTTTTCAAATCAAACGTCGTACAATAGATTTTATTTAACGATACAGATCGTTTCTCATATCAATCATCTGAATTTTAACGGAAACGAGAAGAAGAACGGAGATTTTATTTTGGTCTTCTTGGTTTCCTCGTCGCTTGCAACGAATCGATATTGAATTCGTGCAAAATATTAGCTTATGCTTAAGAACGATCTTCCTCGATTTTCATCAAATCTTATGTAATCTTATCGATATTATAGTATATATGTATATGTATTTCTGTACATGAGACACATTCAATCAAAATAGATGATCAGCGTGTAACTGACTCATAGTAATTGTACGTACATACATTCAATTTTACGTATCTATAAGAAGGAAATTGATCTGAGTTTGTCATTATTGATTACGATATTACAAATAATATGTTATTTTTAAAATACACATTAAATCCAGTAATATTGAAGAACGTCTAACAGGAACGAGATATTACGAATGAATGTTAGGATTTCAAAGCTTCTGAAAACGACATTACGATAAACTCATATATAAACGCACATTCATTCAATAACTTTAATTAAATATACGTACACACACACATATATATATATTTGAATAATAATATTTTACATCGATTAGTATAGTTTTTGAAATATAATTCTAAGAAATGCTTTAGCGTGATTCATACATATACATTCAGAAATTTCTTTCTATACATCACAGCACTTGATCAACAAAGATTATATTCAATCGTCTTAGTTTTTTCTTCGTTCAATGACCAATGTCAACGCTCTTTCAGAGAACGGCGACTCTCTTTTCGATATTTTATCGTTCCATTAATTTTACAGGCTAGTAAAAGCTCAAAAGGTCAAGGGAAAATAATAAAGCTATACGTTAGAAAATAATTCTCATACGAGTAGATATATCATCTACAGATATATGATCGAATGATAACTAGAATAAATTGTTTGATTAAAAGAGAAATTCGATTACGTAAAAAATTGTAAAATGATTAACACGATCTGTCAATTATGCGAATGTGAGTTAATGATGCAAATTAACGAATGTCATATACGTAATCAATTTATTTTACAAAGAACGAATCTTTCCAAGTTCACGTTTTTCACTTAGTTTTTAATTAAGATAAAAATAATTATTTCAACGCGTTAAATTCGTTATATCGATTACTAGCGCAGCTCGTTATTAATTAAATATCCTATACTTCCACTTACATTCGAGATTATATTCATACAATCATTAATCATTGCGCTTTACCCATCGATAGGACATTGATTGAATTTTCATTTCACCTGTTACTGTTATTAAAAATTGTCAAAAGCTTCAAGGATAATTAATCTAGATTATGGAAGAAAACAAACTGGATGAATTATAGTGTTATATAGATCGTATAAAAGAAAATATAAACGTACTCGACAGGAAATTATTTGAAATCAAGAACATCGTCCTTTCTTTTAAATTCTTTCTATAATTCTATAGCCATGTAACGAATTTTTAACTCGTGAAACTTGTACATCAGCTATCTTCTCTAATCCAGCTTAAATCGTGCAGCTAACATAAGATGAAAGATACTTAAACTTACTTTTAAAGAAGTTGCTTTAAAAGTAGAAACAGAGTCCGGTTTTAAACGTAGCGAGAACACGTGTTTTGTTTTATTCTCGATATAAACAAGGCTTGTCATTGACAAGTATTCGCTATACGTTTCATTCATACTGTATACAGTTAAATAATGGCGCACAATGAATTATTCACATTCCTTTCATTGGAAGTTTTCAAGTTGCATTCGCAGTTTGTAAAACTACAAATATTAATACGATGGCTTCTGACAACAGATATCTTTCCACTCAAAAAAATCTTTCAAAACATAATTGTTTCGAATCTATGCTAATATTACGGTTCATGATCTACTAACAAAAAAATACGAAGCAATAATCATATGGTAAATTGAAAATATCTCTAACGATGATTATATTAATAAATTATAAAATTAGAAAGACGTCTGCAATATCAAGTTTATCTTAGAAATTTCTCATGGACAAATTTGTGTGTATTTATTGGCTAAATAGATTAATAGAAAAATAAATAAAAAAATTTGCGCAAATTAAAAGTTATTCATTAGGTATTCGATCACTATTACAAACACTTAACAACACACTCGAGGTCAACCAAATACTTTAGAAGCTGTTAAAGACATTTACTAATGACATTGAACGTCTAATCATCGTTGATCGATGTAGTCTAACATTACATAATACATTAAGCTTTAAAAGCAAGATAAACGAGAAACTACTCTCTTTAATTGCTAGTGAGTCAGAAAATGGTTCAGACTGTTAAAAAAAATGGGATCTTTCGTAAATTTAAAATAGTTAAAGTTTATATAAAATCCTTAATACTCAATTTATCGTTTTAAACAAATTACAATTGATTTTTATGAAAACGATTTCAAGAGATCTATTTGTTTTTTGGTGTTCTAAAAACAGTGATACGAAAATAAGAATTTTCTAAAATGTTTGTTAATTTAGATATTTTCGTTTATGTCGAATCCTAGTACTCAAGAGAATAATTTTTATTTTTTCGAATTTATAACTTTCAGAAAGGATCGTTTTCATGCTGAAGGAGGAGGAATTTAGCTTACATCGAAATCGATAATCTCTCGTATGTTACACAATTCTAAATTTGACTCTTTATAAATGATATGAAATGGAATTCTTAATAACGTCGATAAGAAAACATTTATAATTTTATTGTAATGAGAGACTTCAATATTAATCATAACTATTGAAATTGTAAAAAAGTAACATCAAAGTTTCGGTAAATCGAATATCTTTCTATTACAATTACATCTCCTATATTTAATCTCACAGCAATGCCTTTTCTATAATTTAAATTTAATATTTTATTCTTTCAAAACATCGGATAAAATTAAAAGTAAATGACAAAGTTTGTAAATCCTATCATTTTTTTCTATTTATAGTATAGATGTAAAAAAAAATATGTATAATAAAAAATTCTTTAATTGTAAATCTCAGCGACCAAATTACGAAAAAATCTACTGCAAATAAAACATATTCTGTATCTACTAACCATCTTGACTAATTTTATAACGTTAAATACTTCTAAGAAAAGAATTGTCGACATAAAAATCCTGTAATTTAATGGGATTCGGAATGTAATAAAATCGAGCGGCTAAGAAGGGCAGCATTTAAAAAATAGAATTTTTCTAAAAAACATGACGATTAAAACTATATCTAAATATAGATAAAATATAACAATATTTTTCCGGAAAATCAAATAAACGTTTGAAAAGGTATATTGTTGATAATTTAATCGATTTAATCTCTAAAATGATATTTGTAATATGGTATAAATTTGTTAAAAAGTATTTAATTTGAAATTGGTATGATACTTTAGTGAAGTATCTTTGCAGTTATATATCTGTAGCTGTTATCAGTTTTACATTCACATGTTATATGTTCTACTTTTCTTTTTGTTTCTTACATTTTCAAAATTGATTATTTTATATGTTAGCATGTAATGGTCTCTATAATCAATTAGTTAGCTTTTTTATTTTTTTTTTAATTTAATATTTATATCGTTATTATTAATGTCTTTCTTAAACAGGATGAAATTGCTGCAGTAAAAAAAAAACAGAAACAACGATTATGTGAATTATTATTTTAATAATTAATATGAATTAAATAATTAATATGAATAAATATGATTAAATTATCGTATTAAAATCTTGTCGTCGATAAAAATTATCTTATCTTTTTGAAAAATTAATTACTATCGAAATAAGATATCTAGTAAGAATTAAAACCTATCGTTTATCACATAACAATGTTCTTGGTGTTTATCAGGTGCATTAGTTATCACGCAATAACGATGGATATCGATTCACAGATCACACTTGGAATCTCGAGAATCTCTTGCACACTCCTGTGGTCGATGCAGAAATGCTCTGCCATTCCTTTAAGATGGATTCTCCTCTCTCTATCTTCGTCTATCTATCTCTCTGTTCCTCTGTCTTTGTCTCTTGCACTCTCTCTCTCTCTCTCTTTCTCTATTTAGTGATATGCCATGCTCACCACGATTCCGCAGACATTTACGTAAATCAGAAAATTCCATACTCCTGTGTTTCCTGCTATAGGAGCAAGTAGGAGATGGTTTCCGTTATAGACGAGTCACATAAAAGAGAAAAAGAGAGAGATATTATTCTCTTCCGGAATACCCTTACCTATCTTCTGCTTTCTCTCTCTCTCTATCTCTTTCTTTATACACACACACACATATATATGATGTAGAATATAGAATATATATACTATATTCTATATTATAGATATAAATATATATATATATATATATATATATATATATAAGGGTGTATGTATATATGTACACATATATGTCCTTTCTCTCACATATTCACATAAGTGATAGATGACTATCTATCATGTAATTTGTAGTTTATGTCAATCCTTGTGTCATTAGAGTGTGATTAGCTGTCGTTGATATTATCGTTCGCATAATTTGTAGTCGAGCTGTCTCGATATTCGTATATATGTAAATAACATAATCCCGAGTCGTTGTAGAGTGATCTATGATGAGTGATCATAAAGAGCGAATATAAATGTCTATTATTAGAACAAAACGTTTCAATGACCTCATGTTATTTCTATAATCGATCGAATTTTTTAATATTTTCTAATTATAATTATAATAAATATATTTATAATGGAATTAAAATTTAAATGAAATAGATCATAATTAAATAAATTTATATAATTTTAGATACACGTATTATATGATTTATAGTGAATTTATACGGAGTTTCCAAAAGATAAAAATGAAAATGATCGTAATAAAATTCTTGTGAAAAGTGTATCTACGTATACGTATGAAACAATATGAGTGTACATGCGTGCGTGTAGAAAGATATGGACCGATGTGCGTATATTTTGAAGAGATGTGTCCGTATAAATGTATGCATATAAAGGTAAGGTAATAAACATTAAAGTAGAAAGATGCGAGCGTATTTGAGATATTTACATTAAAGACAAAGTCGCAAACAGGATATAAAACGGTTCTAAGAAAAATATTCGAATTAAGACGAACGTGTGTTGATATTTTTTTTTTAAAGTAAGACAACACGAGTAATTTCAAAGTAATTCCCAGATTAAGAACCCATCATTAATATAATTTAAGATCGATATACTCGTCATTCTATCATAAATTTCTATCATAATATCAATAAAAATATTCTAGATACATACACTGCTATATATTTTGCAAATTCAATAGATTAATATCATTAGCATTACTTTCGTTTACATATCTACTATTTTCTTTCTTTCTCAAAATGTGTACATTTTGAGAAACTCTGTAACGCAAACAGATTCTCACACATGAATTCATTTCGTTGGGCTCAATTCCAAAAACACTCTGAATCGTCATTTGGGTAAACTTCGAATCCTTGATAAATGACTGGAACTCGTGATTACCGTCGATTTGCAAATCTCTCTTTGTCATAACGATTCTTTTTCTGAGAGGACTTACGTATAGACATACATATAACAAACTACACCTAATTTTTACGATGAACTATCTCTTGAAAAGTTTCGATAGCCAAATGCGTACTAGATACGTTTTAGAAAATCGATAAGTCTGTTGATACGTCCGTAACATGTACAAGCGAGATATTCATCGAAATATAAGTACCCATATATTATTTATTAATTATTTTTAAACTTTCTTCATTTAAACGTGTTCGAAATTTCAATAATCGTATCGATCATCGTATCTTTTTTTTATTTTAATTATTAATAAATGCTTCGAAATGTATTTTATCGATCAATTAAAATATGATAAAGATGATTTGAAAGTAAGATTTTAATAAGCTTACCTTCTCCTTGTCCAAAATATATTATAATAAGAAAATAGTCGTGCTTTCTGTAAATTTATTCTCGTTCTGAAGAATAAACTAAATCCTAAGTTAACTAAGAATACTACCGAAGTAAGTACGATCTAGGTAACTACGTGTTATCTCTTCGTCTTCTTGAGCTCGAAAGTTGCTCATATAAACAAAAGATTTATTCTAATTAGTTTTTGTTGTCTTGTCGGTACTGTTTACAAATGCTGACTCATCCAATATCGTAGAAGGAAACAGACATATTTACGATAGTTAAGACATTATTCGATTCACCTATAAACAGAACACACTCGACTTTATATCTAACACGGATATATTTGTAAGAAGTTTTTAATTCTTAAGACTATAAAATTATATTATTTTTGAATACGTATAATAGACAGAAAATCATTAAAAAATACTCTTATTTATATAACCTATAGTCAAATGATATTGACTAATCCTATCTTGTATAATTGAATGAAATAAATTTAGTAAAATCGTTAATAAAATTAATTGCTGCTACGAGTTTAAATAAATCAAAACAGAATAATTTATTAACGGGAAAAAAATTAATTTATTATTCCAAACAGTCGTGGGTATAATTGATAGAAGATTATAGAAATTTGAATAAAAAAGTTTTGAAACATCGTTTCGAGTTTGTAGAAAACACGCCTTGAACGTGATCGGAGAACGAAAAACGTTCTCTAAATCGAAGGGAGACTCTTCTTTCTTTCAAGGCCATGCCATACATCAATCAGTGTAACGGACCAAACCTGTCGACCGAGCCTGTTCATACCGATAGTACTTTTTCTCTTGGTTGTCGCACCGTGTCCTAGATTTTTCTTTCTCAACTTAACTTTCCCCGAGTCACCATGTTCGATCTTGCACAAGAACGGAGCTTTAATCAGCCACGTTGACGGACGTTCGTTCTCGTCGACGACGGAAGCCATAGCTTTTTTTCCAATAAGCAACGAATATTTTCTCCAGAAACTATATTGAGTATCCGAGATTCGAACTTTAAATTTAGTGGCATTTTACTTCAGAATTGTAACAAACGACACCCAACCCAAGCTGTTCTCTCGATTTAAATTTATGGCTTACTGCTCACTTTGAAGTTATATAAATTTAAATCTTTTTCAACGATAAATCTATAATATATATATATATATATATATATATATATATATATATATATATATATATACATAATATTGTATTTAAAAGGAATTTTATATTGTATTTCATTTAGTATACAAAACAAATATTGATTTAGATGTGAATTCATTTAATACTAAATATTTTTGTAATGTTAAAATCCCTGTGATCGGATTGATTATATGAACAATAAATTATAGTTAGCTATTAATAAAAAAATATTTACTAGTAAATATTTCATAGGAAAACAATCGAATGAAATATTTTAAAACATTATAACTGTAACATAACTATACATTATATGTATAATTATTTCATTTATGTTTTCACGTCATTGTCACATATCAAATCGATCATGCTATCAATATAGATTTTTTAGATCAAAATAGAATGTATCTAAAGAGCATAGAGATATATAATATACTCTTTGCACCTCTTTATTATTTTCTTCACCACATTTCATATCACAATTTTATATCAGAAGAATCGAAATGAAGCGATTATACGTCGGGAACGTTCGTGTTCCATTTGATGACGTTTTCAAGGCATATTCGATAAGCTTTTGGTATTCTCGCTTTGGAATCTAAACGAGAAATCTTAAGGGCGGCATAGTAAGGGACAGAGAGGAAATAGAGAGGTTAACGTGAAGATACGAAACGCTAGATGCGAGAAACCTTCGAGTTGATGTATCGCGAATCAGAAAGGTTTTAGAAAATTAGTAATAAACATCATTATGAGATTTGTCATGTGTGTTTAGAGAAAATTAAATAAAAATTATTTGAACGATTATCATTTCTCTTTATGTACGAATATACATACATACGTATACTTTCCTTTTCGTTTTTTTTTTCTTTTCTTATTCTGATCACATTGTATTTTTTAATTATAAATTCGAGTCAAATTGTGTACAAGAAAGTAACAATTTACGTTTTCCTTTTGTTAATTAAATACTTTTTTTAAATTTAATAATTAATTTTCGGTTGCTTTGTATAAAAAAATTTACATGAGAAAAAAGACAAGTAAGAAAGAGAGAGAGAGAGAGAGAGAATGACACTCCTCCCACTTTATTTAATCCCTATGGCAATCACCACTACTTGCATCTTTTTTTTCTTTTTTTCCTTCATCTACTATGGGATGCTTAATCGAATTTCCGCTGTTCCTTTTATAAGCTCACAAACGTTTATCTTTCGTCTCTTTTGTTTTTCTTTTCTTTCTTTTTCACGTTGCTTTTAAAAAGTTTGTTATGCATTAACCTGATAAAAAGTGTTATAACAACTCTATCCGCTTTCTCTTTCTATTTTTTATCGGACTTCGAATTTTCTCTTACAATAGTAATCTGTGATTGAGATGAAATTAATATGGAATATCGAATTGGTAGAAACAACCAATTAAAAAGATCTTTTTAATAATATTAAAAACTATCGTTTTTATAATCAAGAATTAATAATATATATTAACTCTTTAATGTATGATATTTTTTATAAATTTTTAGAAAAACGATATGAAGTAAATATTACAGCAAAAATATTTAAGAGATAATGAAGAATGTTAAAAAATATTATATATGTATATATATATATATATATATATATATATCATTTTCTATTTATAACTTAATTTGTATTAGAGAAATCTAAAGAGAAATAAATATTACAGAGCATTTTTAGGAGATTGAAAAAAGAACGTGTAGAATAGAATAAAATTCTCTTTGATGAATACTCAAGAAATTCTTTTCAAGTACCAACAGCGAGAAAAAATCGATGGTTGAAACGTTATCATTATCCTCTATAAACTTTATCGCTTCTCTTTGAATTGTTTCCAAATTTACGCTATATATCGTATGGTAGATTTATTCTCGCATTCGTTGAAAGTTATCGGGATGGATCGTTCCCAATCGTTTTTCTAATATAAAGAGAGAGATAGAGAAAAAGAAAGAGAGAAAGAGAGAGTGAAAGAGAAAGAGAAAGAGAGAGAGAGAGAGAGAGAGAGAGAAAGAGATAGATAGATAGGTAGACAGATAGATAGATAGAGGGAGACAGACAGAGAGAGAGAAAGAGAGAAAGAGAGAGAGAGAGAGTGACGATAGCACTTTCTTCTCTTCCAATCTCTCTCTTTCTCTCTCTCTGTCTTTCTCTTGAAAATTCGTGGCTCACAAAGAATTTATGCGATGAACGAATGAAAATATCGTCAAAAGTGGATCTATATTTTCTTCTTTTCTCTCTCTTTTTTTTCGAACAATATATATCTACACTATCGAGAGATACAATTTTGTCGGAGGAACGAGATTAAGTCCCAGTAAGGTCATCGCCGATGGTTAACGAGCTGTCAACGATGAGAAACGAAAGTGTCATTGAAGAAGAGGAAAAAAGATGTTATGAAAAGAAACGTTTAATATTATTACCTCGACATATTGTCGTCATCTTATCATTAGTCTATGTCTCTCCTTCTCTTTCTATCTATCTTTGTCTCTCTCTCTCTCTCTCTCTCTCTCTCTCTCTCTCTCTCTCTCTCTCTTTCTCTTGTTTACCTTCCTTTTGATTATCCGATACTTTAGTATCGGCGAAGTAAAGTAATATACTATCCTTCTAATTCATCGTACTCTACAAACATAGAGAAAGAAAATAGAAAAAGTATGAGAGAGGGAGAGAGAGAGAGAATCCTACGAATAATATAATCGTGTTTTCTAGAAATGAATGTTAATCTTTATCATTGCTCTTAGGGGAAATTGTTTCCCGGAAGGTAACAAAAGTACTTTCTCTTCTTTTTTTACTCACCCTCATCTTACTTCTATATCTTTATCTTTCTTTTTCTTTTTCTTTTTCTTTTTCTTTTTCTTTGTTACATATTAAAGTTAAAAAAGAATATCGCTTGGGCCATGACACCAAGAGATTCATGGAATTTGCCAGCAGCGAGTTTAAGAAAGTTGAGCTAATGTAGCAGCATCATGCCAGAAGAGGCCATTCTCGAGAGAAACGCGAAGAGGCCGGTAAACGCCGACTTACTCTCCATGTGATGATTTATACGACCCAGCTTTGAGAAAATTTACTATAGCGTGAATCGTTTTACGGGATCCTGCCAACTATTACTAATTATTTTACGAGATATAGCCCATCGTCTTAATAATTATCGTAAACGTTCATTTTCTATTTTCCGAGAGAAAATTATTAAATATTTTTAACAAACGACGATTTCTTCTTTCAAACTTCGCGTAACAACGTTGCTGATTTTCAATAATCCCTAATAATTGCAATTATTATCTCGATTATTTTAGTACATTAATTCTTTATGAAACAATTTTTTTTTTTCGTTTATAAAATAAAAATTATATAATTTGAAACTTATACTTAGCAAATGTGAATTGATATTTTTAACTTTTTGGCATACAAATGAAATAAGACAAACATATGAATGGTTGAGACTTAAACTTTCGACTATAGAATAGATTAATCGAAATGAATAATAAATATTATAGTCTCATAGTGGATTCACTTTCGGTCGATGACTTCTTATCCACCATCATCGAAAATGATATCATAGGTAATTTAACTTGCATCATCTGGTGACGATGCTTGGCCTCCGGCAGATTATTATGACACGTACCTATTACCTTATATACCATGGCCGCGTTGTAAAATATTTACGAAATTACGTGGTGCGACCTCGTTTAATCCCACTTAACGATCGTTAATTTCGCATCTTCACTGACGTTTATGGTAAATTATTTATCAAATCGGTCTTTATCTCGCCATTCGCAGACGCGAACAAATTGCATCTGATGAGCTTACAAATTCGCATAATTTTTCTGTCGGTATCTCTCTTCGGCTAATACAAAAAAGTAATAACAAATTTTTGTTCAGTCGTGAATAATAATATCCGCTTAAAAATAAAGAACAGAACAAAAACGATGAAAATAATTATATAGATTATACAGATAATTAGACTTCCTTAATTAACGAACAAATAGAATCTAATTTATCATTTGTTTCAACAAGGTTTTTAGATACGTGCAAAACATAAGGTTAATCACAAATGTAATCCAGACGTAATACAAAGCTGAATAAATTATATCTAACGAGCTCACGAATTCGAATCTCACGTCTTACGTGTCATTGTTATTCTACACGTCTCATAAAGAAGAATAAAAACTATAGATTTCTTTCATCTTGAAAACTACTACCAGTTTATAAATAAAAACAAAGAAAATAATAATTATTAAAATAATCGTAAAAAGAATTGTTTATTTCACGCATGAACAAATAAAATTTATTTCATCGTTTGGTCCATTTAAAAAAGGTTAGTCATAATCTGGACGTAACTCGGATGTAAATAAATTGCATCAGATGAATTCACAAATTCGATTCATTTTACGGTCATAGTCTGCCAAAGAAAAATAATAACAATAGATTTTTGTTTAATCACCGAAAGTAATAACTGTGTAAAAATAAAGAAAAAAGAAAAGCAAGAATTATTAAAATTAATCATTAAAAAGCTAAAAAAATAGTTCATGCATTAAAAAGGGTTTAATTTTCTCTTAATGCATGAACAAACAAAATCTAAATCATTGAGTTTGTTAGACATGTATTAGACACTTATTAAGAAGAAATAAGAACACGTGACGTCTACAATGTAAACGTGAAAAAAATCAGATATAGTAAGTATACCTAAGTAATCCGAAATGAACTTTCTATCGACAAAAAGATAGTAATGCTAGAAGATTGCTAGGAGACCAGAAACGTAGACTCTTGATGCTGTCGATGAGTTTCAACATCCGATATCTCTATCTCTCTCTTCTTGAGTGTACGACGTCAGTAAGAGAGGAAGAGTATTTCAAGTTATCGAATTACTCCGTTAAGTTTGAAGCGATAAGTTATTGGCTCATCCACCGCAAAATTATGTTCGCGAAATTATCCGATAAAATTATTTTACAAAAAATTTCAAAGATTAGGTATATACGAAATTTGAAATTATATTTTTAGAAATGAGACGAATGAATATGTGTATGGTTTGTCAATTATTTCTTTGAAAAATAAACGAATATTTATAATAAAAAATAGATGATAATTTATTTTAATTATTGGATAAATAATAGATAAAAAAAACAATATATTCATTAAAATATTATACTTTATATTGTACGTTTATGAATAATTCGAAAATAATTTTATATATTTTCTTCAATTTTTTTTAATTGAATTCTTTAAAAATATATAACATCATTTGACAGTCGGCTCTCTATTTTGGACGTTTCTGAATAGTCGTTAATATGAATGAATCATAACTTTCGACGACATACAAATCAAACGATAGTACGTAAAGTCATACTGTATGAAGAGAGGATAACTTCTTCGACCGTAGGTAGATTGGATTGGACTAGAGAAGAGCTTTACAGATCAAAAGCTAACTTGATTAGAGAATAAATATAGAGAGCTTTTGACAAGGATGAATATTTCACGAAGTAATCATAGACATTGGGAAAAATAATGTTGTTTACTGTTTCTCCGATCGAGAAAAAATATCGACAGATACTCGTCATGAGGAATGTCCTTTCTTCTTTTAACGAAATGACAAATTTTACGGACTGCGAAGCATCGACATTTATTTTTGGCACGATGGGATACAGCCAAGCACATTGTAAATTTAAATTTCAGATACGAATAATATCAGACTGTGTTATATTCATGTAATTCCACCTGAAAGACAACGAGAAAATACGGACACACTTGAAAATGCAAATGAAACGTCGTCTTTACGAGCACAAATATGTGATTTTCAAATTATTTACACATGCACATACGATGATCGAAATTCGTCGTCAAAATACGAAGTTTACTTTTTACGACACTTAAGACCTAAAATCGACGATGACAATATAATCGTTCGAATTCTTTGGTATTTCAATTTGACAAGAATTAATTAAAGAACAAAAATATTCTACAAGTTATCACGGCGCTATAATCACTGTTAAATTTGAAGAATTGATCCACGAATCTGCATAATTTGTAATAATAATAATAATATATAAATACATACATACATATATATAAATATACATATACATGTATTTATATATAAATATATGAATGTACATATATAAATACATATATAATAACAAATAATACATATATAAATACATATATATATATATATATATATTTCTTATGAGAGAATAAGAACAGTCACTAGAGCAAACTAGGGAACTCGATCTAGCACCATTAAATCCGCACTCGAGTACGACACATCGTTTTTGTTCTCATGTTCTTCTGCAGAAAGTTTCTCGCGAAGATCATCCACGTTATAAGAGACCAAGTTGAGTAGTAGCCGATTTTATTGAACGCGAGAACGAAAAGAGGAGAGGATCTTGTTCTTGGAAAAGAGCCGGGATGTTCGGCCATTAAGTCATTGTTTTCCAATGTTTCACCATCGACGAGAGGGACAACGACAACTCCTGCAATGGGATTGTTCCGTTTCTTTAATGTCGTTCCTAGATCAGCAAAATCTCCATCTTTCTTCCTCTTTTCGACATTCCCTTTAAAAACTTCATTATTTGGTACGAACGACCGTATTCGGAGGAATTGAAAGTTATCGAGGTCGAAGTATTGGTCGCTAATCTCCAAGGATAATAACTTTCATGAAATTCTGGATTCCATCCAAAAACTCTCGTTTGATAGAGAATCAATAATTTTATCATAGAAGACACAAATATTTATTTTTTTATGATTTCCTTTATATTATCTTTAACATCGTTGAATAAGATAATTTAAACTTGCGTGAGTAGAGTGAGCTGTGCCCCATTCTTTAAGCCTTCTTTGTCTTTATTAGCATGATCTCGATTATTTTCACTAGTCACTGTAATATTCGATCGTGATGTCATCGTTACGGTAGTAGTCGAAGTTTTACTGACCAATAGACCTCTCTCAACGTCCTCATCTTCTAACTCGAGTTTCGATTGTCCCAAAGTTACATGACGATTAGATTGAATCTTCTCAGCATTCGCTTTATTCCTTCGTGGAAATACGCTGTTCTCGATGTGCAGTGTCGCGTTCACGTCCTTACCTGCTGCGCAAGTGCAAGCTTTCATAAAGCTTTTCTTAAAATTGTCACTAAGAAAAGCGTACAATATCGGATTCATAGCACTGTTGCTATAGCTAAGAAATCCAGCCAATAGAAAGCTAGCGATACTGATGCTTGACTGACATTGTTTCGGGGGTGTATAAATCAGAGCTACTTGCATTAACCAATAAGGTAGCCAACAAAAAACGTATACAGTGATGACGGTTAACACCAGTTTGGTCACTTTACGATGAGAACGTTTTTTCTCCTTTGATTTATTTTTCGGTCCTACCGTTTGAAGTTTCCTGATTACCAAGAAATAAAAGATCAATATGAGGATCAATGGAACGGCAAAACCCAGAATGAAAGTATAAAGAGTGAAAGCTGTTTGACCACCGCGATCGTCCGGCCAATAAATATTGCAACTGTTACCCTTAGGTGACTCCATTACGTTGGCGTAAAGAAATACTGGAATCATAAAGATTGCACTTTTAGCCCAAGCGGTACAAGAGACTATTCTGGATATACAAGGTGTTCGCATTTTCGGAGAAGATATAGGATGACAAACGGCTATGTAACGATCGGCACTCATAATGAACAGGAAGATACTACTAGTGAATTGATTTATACTCGTTGTTGTCATATAAATCTTACACATTACGTTCCCAAAGATCCAGCTTCTCGTACTCATTGTTGTTACGAGAAAAGGTATACCTATCAAGAAACATTCATCTGCTATAGCAAGGTTAACGATATACATGTTCGTCACCGTTTGCATCTTTGAAAAACGTAGGACAACGTATATCACCAAAGTATTCCCAAGTAAACCAATGATGCAAACGATCGAGTAAAGAATCTGTGTAACCAGAGAAAGAATCGGCAAATCAGCCTGACAATTTTGTATCGTCGTCTCATTGGTACTGTCTGTTTGCGTGTAATTGATGATGCTAGTAGTCGTATTCAACGTGTCGTTCATCGTGAAAATTTTCTTAGACCTTTTTCAAGGTCGGTAAATCGTAAAGAATATTTTCGAAAATAGAGAATACGTGTAGTCAATTGTTGAGAAATCGACGACAAAGGACAACGATTTAAACGTCGATTCTTCGTCTCTTCGAAACATACAAGTGGAAACTCGATGATATCTGCGACGAAAATGACGACAAAGTAAACGGCGAACTTGACATTTTCTCCTTCTTCGTCTGTTTCTGCTCCTTATGATGATGTTTCATCGTACGGTACATCGAAGAGGACTTATCGTACTTATCTTGGCCTTTCAGCAACAATTCTCTTCTTCTTTCTCTGAGAATATCAGTGTACTACTTCGAAGAGAATATCTGGAACAAAAGGAAAACTTTCGTTTTACGCAATAGAAATAACCAATATTGAACTCGTACTGGATATTACTTTCTAAGGGATACCTTCCTGTACTATCTTTGAGTTTGTACAGATATTCTCTAAGTGTATACATATATATATATATATATATATATATATATATATATATATTAGACAGAATTCTATGTGTAAGTGTCTACTTATATCTGTGTATGTATAAGTTTCTTTCGAGCATACAACGTCCTTTCTAACATTCGGCTGCAACTAGTATTACGATTTTCTTAACCCATTGTGTGTGTTCCCATTTGCCCTACACGCTAGCCTAGTTTCGATTCCAAAGACGACAGAAGGTTTCTAGTTTATCGAGAACTGTGTTTTATATACCTGTTATGTTCATAAATTCATACTAACTAACATTTACAACAAATAACCAATGTTAAATAACTACAGATGTTGGTATAGATCTAATATTAAATAAATTATTTTTTTATTAAATTTCGCATTAATTAAAATATCGAGTAAAAATTAATAATAATAATAATTGATATAGCAGAGAGAAATTTAAAGAATACGAATATATGTTGAATACATTGGTCGACAATTAAAATCTTTTTGATTTGAAAATAGTCAATACGTATTGATTTCAACATAAAGAAAATGAATATAAATTTTAAAACTCATTATTGGTACAATCGAATACAGGAATGTTGAATCATTGACGTGTATATTATTGTTTCTGTACGATGAAAATCGTGACATTTATTTTATTATTGGTTGCGTTATAATTGCATTATTTACATTTATGTCCGTAAGTAGTATATATGAAAAATGAAAGCTTAATATAATTTTAGTCATATTCGTTTTTTTCACCTCTCAAAATTAGATGGTCGAGAATTTGATTAGTTTTATTTAAGAAAAAATTTCAAAACATATTTATCTTGTACAGTGATATTTATCAAATATATATTTTCTCGATCGTAACTCTTTTTTCTGATTATTTTACATGGGTGCGAGAAACTTTGAGAGTATATTAACTCCTGCAGAAAAATGCAAATTTTCTTTCGGAAATGAAAGTAGACGGACGTGCGGAATGACGCGGTAAACGGGTGCGATGTAGAGCCACGATTTTTCAACGGGTAGGTATATTTGCAGCAGCCTGAACATAAAACTTTATGGTCTCTGCAGTATGAGTGCCGACATGTGTACGTGTATCTACGTATATGTGTTCGCATGATAGCGTTTCGTGTTTACGATACCCCTGAGAACTGGGCGGAAAGTGCATTGTGCTGAACAAGGGATGACGCGTGTTACCTTCCTGAAAGCGCAACACTTTCGGTTTTAAAAATGTAAACGTTACTTGTTTATTATCTTACGATATTGATTGTTTGTCAATATTACGGTATGGACTCTACAATATTTTTTTTTCAATTCTTTTTTTCGCTTTATAATTTAAACCAAGCATGGTTTATTATATTTATAGACAAATGAAATTAGTTCTCTAGAGAATATTTTACGTGTAATGATTAAATATATGTATAATTCACATATATATGTATATAATATGCATATATAAATATTTGTTTTATATATAATTATATATATATATATATATATATATATATATATATATATAAAACACTCATGAATAAAATCATATTTTGAGAACGTTCGATACTGCATATAATAGAAAAGTGGATTTTACAAAGGAAAAGTTTCTTTTACAAAGGAAAGGTTGATAACGATAGATATTGCCGGTGAATCTCGCAATAAGTCGTTCTTCCAACATTAGTCACTCGAAGAGGAAGATTTTTATAAAGAAAATACGTTAGAAGAAAATTACCAAGCTTCTACTCTTTTCTTCTCATCCCCATTTGTAGATAAAAATGGAAGAAAAAGAAGAGATCAGAAATATGGTGAGCTTTTTCGCGCTTCGTATGCACTATGATGCAAAAGAGGATTCTTTTTCTTTTTTTCTTTTTTTATTCCTTCTCAAGAGATATTCTCATTAAATGAGAAAGAAAGAAAGAGAGAAAGAGAGAGAAAATGAGAGAGAAAGAGAAGGAGGGTAAAAGAAACAGTACAATAAAGGAAAGCACGACTTCAAAACGATGTAAAGGAGATTTCTTTTTACTGACTATTTCTCATGACTGTATAATATTGAAGACGAAGTCGAAACAGCTGTTGAAAAAAGGATACGAGAACCTTTTTCAGAAAGTTAAAATATCAAAAACACGGCGTAAATCAATTTTACATGAAATTTTTTTTCTTAATTCGCTCTTCGAACTGGAATCTTATTCAGTTTATTTCTTTGTAAAACGAATAGGTTGTTGATTATACTTTTCGTCTTTTTTATTTGACTTCAAGATACCAGACAGAGATTTGAATACTTAAATACACGCAATAAATGCATTTGAATAAATACATAAAGAATCGAAAGATTAAACGTTAAAAAAAAAAGTGCAAATTAGAGGTCAGTTTAGAAGATCAGATTTAACCGATAATATTACCTTCTTTCTATTTTTCGAGATCGATGAGAAAGGCACGCCATTCTTTATAAACTCTATACTTTATTAAAAAGTAAATTGAATACCATTTAAATAGTTAAAAGATTTTCGATATTTTCGTGAAATTTGCATGGAATGAAGAAAGAGATGTTTCTTTCGATTAAATTTATATATAAATTCCATTTTAAAATATTTGTCGAGTGACATAAACGTTACACATGAAAACTGTGCCATAGGAGCGATATTAACGCATCTAAATTTAGGATCGATTAACTAAATTCTGACAAGTAGGATACCTTTGACAGTTGCGGAAGACAAACATAGAGCAACAAGATAAACAAACATAGAGACGTCTCTCAATCTTGTTATATCCAAACACCTTAATGATCTTCCAGAAATTTACTCAACTGTATTATCCGTTCGTGCTATAAAGGCATATACAAAAGCATGTGCATATATAAATATGTTTAATGTTTAATGGGTCTTAATCGACTTGCGTCTTCATGCATAAAAAATGATAAAATGATCGAATATAGAAATTATTGACAATAAAAAAGCGAATAAAAGTACTTAAATCTAGCCTTGGATGTATCTCAATATACACGGATTTTTATATAAATAAAATATTTCAATACATACAGATTTTATAAAAAATAAAATAATATCATGTCTTTTTATATCAAATAATGTTTGAGTAATTCAGGAAAATTAGAAAAAATTACCGAATTACTGTCAATCGCAAAACGATTAATAATACAAATAAAATAAAAATGATTAATAACAAAATCTAAGACCTATTTAATTTTTATATTTATATTTAATTAAATAGAATCGTTACTAAGGATTGTCAATATTGAAGTGATCATGAACAACTTATAAAAAAAGAGAAAAACGAAAAAATTAAGTCATCAAACGAATAACATTTTCTATTATTTTTATATTTTATGAACCTAGTATATTAGATAAAAGGATAAAATGTAAGTACAATTAAACATAACTCTTACGGGTTAACATGTTAAAGTGGATACTTGGATGTACATAGAAAAATTTCACATTATCTCCTTGTCGCACGAGTCTCGTATAAATGTCTCACACATATATTCATGTACACGTACACATGTACACGCATAAACGTAAGATAAAAACGTAGCTAAGGTCGAAGGTCTCTCATGGAGGTCACACAATCGTTTCATTCAAAGGACCTATTCCAAGTTTTATTATAACCTACCAATTGGAAGGTCATATTTTTCACAATATTTGAAATAAAATATCGAAGGTACTATAGTAGCGAAAAAGATAACGAAATATTGTGCACTCCGAGAACTTCTTTTCGATTTCTTCCTGATGGTTTGATGAAATTTGTCACGTGACCTCACTCCGTAGATAATCATAAAAATTTTTATTGAAACATTCTTGAAAATTCGTTACCTCGAGGTATTTTCGTATATGTAAAAAAGGTGAATGAAGTATCTGTTTACCTAAAAAAATTTAGATATCTATGATATCCGAGAGATCTTGAAAAATATAAAAGTTCGAAATTTTATGATAATAGAAAATTACGATGATAGCAACATTAAAGTAAATAGTAAGTAATATGTAATAAATTTTACATTACTATAAAATAATGTTATGTCTTCTTTTTTATTTCGATATCGTATTTATTAGATACGCAGAAACTTGTATCTTCTCGAGATATGTTCTCTGATTTATTCATCGAGTTTTTAAACGTTTCACGATGTTATTTAATAAATTTCGAGGCCATCGAATCGATTTTTTACTTTAACTCGTTAATAATAATTATCTATAACGAACCAAATAATAAGACCAAAAAGAAAGACCTGGAAATAATGAGAGAAAATTATTAAAGAAATATTAATTTATATTGTAACGATTGTTGAAGTTTTAAAATTATACGAGTTAATAAGGAACATCATTATTTTAGTTAAAGAACAAAAGAGCTTGGAAAAATACCAAACACCATGCTACTCTAAAAATAATACGTATTTAACGTCAAAGAAATTCGTCAGTAAAAACTTTCCTCTTGCTCGCCGAACATTCACTGTAGAGAAACACGAAGAACAGTTTCAAAATTAACTGGCGACGATATTGGAAAAATCGTTGAACTAAAGGGGGGAGACAAAAAATATAAAAAATATTAGATAAAATTTCAAAAAATATTTACCCTCTAAAACTTTATATAACTTTTAAATAACGTACTCATGTAGTTATATATTTTGTTTTATTTTCTTCATGATTTTTGTCATGCAAACATTAATAGTTACTTTATATTCGATTATTTTATCATATCACACTGAAAAATATAAAGTTTATTGTTAGCATATAATATAATTATACTATAATGTATATTTCATATAATATATTCTTCATTTTTGTAGATACGAACAAATATTTGATTGTAGAAGATTAAAAAATTGAATCTGATGATTTGCATGATAATGGAAATTTAAAATTCAACTCGATGAATAGATAAACTTTAGTTGCAAAATTTCCTTTTGCGTTCGTTCCTCTTTAAAAGAATCAGTAAGGATGTGGATGAAGAAGAAGGACGAAAAGAAATAGCAGAGAGGAGAGGTGGAACGATGTAGAAGAGGGGTAGAAGAAGAAACCTGGCTAGAGAAATTAATTACCTCTCTCTCTCTCTCTCTCTCTCTCTCTCTAGAGAGACTGGTAGACACTAAAAGTAGAAACTCGATCTCGTGAATGTAGGAAAGGGGTGGAGGTTTACCGAGAGTCTGTGAAATAGGAACGGGCAAATAAAACACTTTCGCTTCTAGCCGCGAAGAAAAAGTGACGACCGCGCCATTTCAACGGAATCGACGACTGCACGATCTGGCTATAAAAAGAAATTTTCTTTTTTTTTTTCTCATATTCAACATCGATTTTGGAATCATCTAATCTTCTGGAATCATCTAATCCATTTATGAATTTGTATAACACGTTCGAATTTAGAAAAATCGAAAAGGATATATCTTTCAATAAATTCGATAAAAATATATCGAGTTCATGAATTGATTATAAAAATAATTACAATAAAATTATATGTATATATATAAGATAAGTATATAAATAACTATATGTTAAATCTCTATAACTTCGTATAACTGTGAAGTCACACACATACATATCTATATTATTTTTTCACGAAATAAATTATTTATTTATATCCAAAATCTAATATGTACTAAGTAGAAGTTATACTTATTATTACAGTTATACCAATAAGTATAACAAATTTCACTTCATATAATATTTTTTTTATAGATATAGAAAAAACTGGATTAATAGATAATTATAATGTACGTACAAAAAAAAAAAAAACACGGACAATAAAATATTATTAGGCCAACAATACAATTTTGTAACAATATTTCTACGGCAGGGCCTTTTCTTTCTTTCAATTATATATAATTGACGCGGCAGCTTTCAGAAAAGTGTCTTTTAAGAAATGATACGTGTCGCTCGAAACTAAATCGCGCAACGTCAATCAATATAAACAGCATGTGTGTGTCGCGTGTCGAGATACGGATTCGATTCTGGCGAAATAAAAGAGAATTAATGACTTTTTCTCCCTTGGGATTGCGTGAGTTTGCCCATGCATTGGTAACCAATACAGACGAAAGAGAGAGAGAGAGAGAGAGAGAGACAGAGAGAAAGAAAGAGAGAGAGAGAGAGAAAGTGAATGAGGTGTTAAAGGAGAGAGGGATAGAAGGGAAGGTGGTGATAGTATAGACAGAAAATAGTATACGATGTGTGGTATATAGTTGGAAAGAAACATAAAGAAAAAAAAGACAGAAATAGGGGGGCGAAAGAGAAAGAGAGAGATAAGGGGGCAGGGAGAAAAAGGGAGAGAGAGAGAGGGAGAAAAAGATAGGGGGCAGGGAGAGGAAAAGAGAGAGAAAGAGAGAGAGAGAGAGAGTAACGTCGATGAGCTAGTATTGAAGTAACCGAGAACGTATATAAAAGTGAATAGATGGGCTCTTGTATAACTCGGAACTCTTCGACGTCCATCCAACACGAGAACGTGCGAGGGATGTTCGTCCGATCGATAGTTCGATGAGTTAACTCCGGATACTCGCGAAAAAGAAGAGCAGAAAAGATTGAAGAGAGAGAGAGAGAGAGAGAGAGAGAGAGAGAGGGAGAGAGGGTGGAAGGAAAAGAGCACATGGACAAATTTGATGAAAGGAGAGAGCTCATCTTCATTAAAATATCATGGTATTCGGTATATTTCTCTCATTGTTGATTACTTTTCATTCCAAATTATCATTACTGAACGCTGACTGAACTTTACAAGTTCTCTTAATTAATTTCGCTGAGAGAAAGAGAAAGAGAGAGAAAAAGATAGTGGTGGATTGGATAAATCCCCATTTATTATCGTGATATTCTTTAAACTTTCAGGAATTTTCACAAAAGTTTTGTGAAATGCTGATAATGAATAATCTAGTTAAGTGTACCTATCGCTGATCCCACAGTTTCAAAATTGAGCGAGATTAGCGAACGTTTCATGCTTCAATCTCTTGAAAATATTTTCATAGAGTTACACGAAAACGTATAATTTGTTCAATTTGTTCTTTTTTTTTCTTTTCATTCAATCTCTGTTTGTTCTTATTTATATACAATACCACTTGAATGAGTGTGATTGTTTATACATTGAAAGAATGAAACTAAAAATTTTTAATTTTTCTTATTGTTCGATATTTTTTTTTTTTTCTTATATCCACCAGCCCAATTTCTTTTCTCTTAATTTTTGTTCAGCTTCTAACATACCTCCTCGTACAAATTCCTTTAAGAAACTTGCGAATAATCGCTAACTCAGCTCCGAGAGAAGGTCGATAGCGCGGCGTCTTAATTAATTTCTATGAGCGAATCCTGAACATAAAGCACGTAAGAAAAGGTAAGGAGAAAGAGAAAGAATTTCCGCATTCGTATGTGAAAATTAAATATGCGTCTAAGTTCCCTGCATTCTAACGTGTATCTTATATTTATCTTTTTATCAATTATATTTCTACATTTGTAAATATAAATATCTAATACACTAATAACAAAATATCTATATGTATATAATTAATAGATAATATAATAAATAATATAATATCTATATAATACTGTATAAATATATATCTATATACATAATTTACATCTATAATTTATATAGAATATATAGATATTTCAGTATTAATATATTAGATATCTATATAATCGATTTTTAATATATATATTCTTTTTAATGATAATAAGATAACAAGAATTAAAAAAAAAATTAAAATAACTTCCATTATGTGGTATGAATTTGTATATATTTTATACAAATATTGAATGAATTTCTCTTAATTTATACTTTTATGTATTATGAAAATATATTATGACGAATTTATCACATTTACGATTTTGGTATGATGATAAAAAGGTAAATAGCGAATTGGAACCGTTGCATAAAAACAAAAAAAGAATAGAAGCACAGGAACTGTACAAAGTTGAGCCCATTACGCACGTATGTTTATTTTAGCATGCAATTTCGCGGATGCGTTTAAAATGTGTACACACTCGTGCATCCATGTATGCCTTTTACAGGAGAAAATAAAAAAAGAGAGGTCATTCGGGCTTCCGGAATGATTAATGGAATGGTAAAAATTCGATCGACAGCACAGTCCGAACTCTGAAGTGAGATTTATGCCAATGTTTTCCCATCGGACACTTCAACCTATCCTCTATTTTTATTTTCGACGATGTTTTGCCTTCTTTCGAACAAACGTGATAACATTTTCAATAACACTTCAAAGTTTTATTATCCATTTTTTTTCCCAATGACGTGATTCTTTTTTATTGATAAAACCGAAAAATGTTTCTCTTTTTTTGAAAAAACTAATTGGTTATTATATATATATATTAATTTATTTATTAAATATATAAGCAATCAAATATAATTCATAAATACATGTATATATGTATAACATCGAAAATTCATATGCTAATAATTAAGAACAAAACGAAGTCTTGAGAAAACAATATGTAACAATTTTATAATCATTAACCATAAAGTAAAAAAAGATCTTATTATTTATTATCTAAATAAAATCAACGAAAACGAAAGATCTATTCTGTCACTGAATATGAAAAGATAAGGATCCAAAATGTTAGAGAACTGATCGTTCGAAAATCTGTCCTCCCTTTTTTTAACACGTCCAGTCGGCTAAACAAACGAGGGGTGAAGAAAAAAAAGAGAATCCAGAAATCTATCATTCCCGACGGGGCCCGTTCTATCTCCGAATCCTCTTCGTTGAGATGGACCTTTTCTAAGTCTGCTTCTTCTTTTTCCCCTCTTTCTTCATCGATCGATCTGTACTCCTTTTATCGGCGTTGCGACCTTCGAAAGCACTTTTTACGCTCGAACGTGTCGCCAAGATTTATGCGCGAGTACTTTAAGGCGCCTCGTAAACGAGACGATGAATCTCGGTCGAGAGACGATTTTCTATAGTACATTGTAACCAACGTACACACATACACAAATCAGTATTATTTTAGGACGATTATGTCAAACGAATGAATTCATCCGTGAATAATTAACAAGTTAGAATGGAATATATTTCAGTGAGTTGAGCGATCGTTAAAAGCATTATTAACACAATAGAATAATAAACATACTTATCGCTGCGCATTAAAATCTTTATTATAATTATAAGGATCAAAAGTTTTTTTCATATTGATTGGTAATTGATTTTGAAGAAAGTTCTTATTGTGTAATAACGAAATAGTATTAATATTTGTTTATGAAAATATTGTGAAATTAATATTAATTGAGCAAAAGTGAATTTGATTATCGTTGCAATCATGTTTCCTTTCTGAGGTGGAATATTAAGGGACTAGATCTGTTTTCAATTTTAATAATTATCTCTTACTATTGATAAATATTCAAACCAGCATGTGCAATTCGAATTTTATCGTTTGAAACAAAATCAACTAATTTTCGTCTAGTAAATAAAATAGAAAAGAATGCATGTGTTCGTTCATTTATTATATTGTACGATGGAAAATTTTGTTGCAACGAGGAACGATTCAATAACGAGAGGATGCACGCATTTCTTCCATTTTATTTCCCTACCTTCTATTTTCTCGTTTAGTCTGCTTTTATATACGCTACTCCGATTCCATGTTGAAGATCAATGAATTTCCACGCTTCTATAAATACGAAATAAAAGTGAAAAATAAATAACGGAACATGAAAGTAAACAAAGGAATATTATAACTTTTTTAATCTGAAATTCTATGGATAGATTATGTTCCATGGATTCATAAATAAGTATTTGTATATGTAAGTAGGGAATTTATTATAATAAAACACTACAATATTTTATTTTAATACATATTGTAATTATTTTTACTTAATTGCAATATTATTGTGATAAATTCATTTATAATAAATAACATTTATTCTAAAGGAAATTTATTATTAATTATATTGTAATATAGACATATATGTGTGTGTATATATGTGTGAATCAACTAAATATTTTTAAATTATGGAATGATTTAGTAGTTGTGTAATGATCTATTATTCCCATCAAAGTAATTTAAATTCGATTCATCTTCTTCTTTTACTTTGTCGACAAGAATTAATTATCACCGTTGTATTATGGTACATATAATACAAGTATATTGCCATTGTACCGAAACTATTAGACCGCTGTTTATACGGCAAAGAGAATGACTCTTTAATAAATATCCGTTCTACCTTCTCAGAGAAGTCTCTTGTTATTCTATATTATACAATTGCAGCATCGGTCCAGTTACATTCACAATAAACAAATCATTTGTTCACCTGTGTCGAATGGAAAGGACGTACGAAATAACAACGTGGTTATACCGTTAATTATCATCAATGAGATTAATTATCGATTGTCGATTGAACATCTATTATCTATATCACCTGCTTTCTAACGTATCTTATACATATTTATTAATTTCTTTTTATATAATAATTAATTAAATAAAAAGTTAAATTATTCTCATCTCTTGACAGAAATCTATAGATAAGAATTTACTATAAATTTGATTAAATAAAATTAAGATAAAATACTAAATTTCTATTAAATATTTATTTCGAAATATTATTAAAACATAATATGACCAATTTATTGTCATTTATTATCACGAAACGAAAAGTACAATGTATTTTGATTGAATGTATAAACTTGCAAAATTATTCTTGTAACTAAGTTAAATACGCAACCTATTTTCATCCATTTTAATTTTCCATTTTATCAACCCCGGTTATTATTTTTATCTTGTTTCTTTTTTAAAAAAAGAAAAGCCTCTATAATTAATACGAGATTTAAGAATATGATTTTTTTTTGTTTTCTAGTAAATAAACGATGATAATAAGGAATAATCGCTAAATAAATTAACAACGAATAACAAACTCGCGGTAATGTATTACGGAAACTAGAAACCCGATGTTTGTTGTTCGGAGTGCGGGTTGCATAATTGTAACAGTATATTTTAATGAGCGGTTTCGCCAAGAGAACATAATGTCGAAAGTTTCGAGACAGCAGGATCGTTTTATCACAGACTCCTAATGTCGTGAACGCATACACATACATATATACATACATACTTGAGTTTCCATAAGCGAGAACACAACCCGAGAAATACTTTTTTTATATGAGAAAGACGATTCAATCTGAAATTACGGTTTTAAATTAGATTATTGTCTAGAATTGTTCAAATGAAAAGATTGTTTGAACGAGTATCGACTTGATCATGAAACACATTTATGCGTTTAAATAAGTGATCAAAAGAACAATCTATAGTCATAGTTTTAGATTATTACAATAACCAAATTGACTTCTCTAGTTCAGGTTGTGATAAAATTTCATCAAAAATGAAGATAGAAAGAGGGATAAGGAGAGAAAGGGAGAAAATAAAAAAACGTAAAACGAAGAAGCAACATTCCATATCTTGTGAAAATAATAAAGAAAAAGTAGTATTATAAAAATTGAATCAAAAATTATTAGAAACTACTGCGTGCTTCAAGTCATTTACTCCATATATAGGTAACGTTACGAACAAGAAAAAGTACTTAGAATTAATTATCTGTCGGGGAGAAGTTTACTGAAGTATTTTCTGGTTACCGTATACGTATATAGACACATTTATACATATACATACATATATTCATTCTTGTGTCTTACATATGCGTACGTGAACATGCAGTAGGCGTGACCGAAATCATAAGCATAATTTCTTTACCGAACTAGTTCATAAAGATCATTAGTCATGGCTTTCAGTACGCCGATGTATCATGGAGAACCTGCAGTGCATGATTTTATTGCTTTTAACAAGGTATACCATCGATCGTTAGCACGTTTACGAGTCACCAACGAAGGTGTATAACCAATTGAAAACTTTCTAATCCTTTCTTGTTATTATCTGGCTATATAGTTCAAAAAAATGACTGTAACATTTAAAGCTACACGAATTTAACTCGTAAAGCTTTTCGTGGTATCTGAAAGCTTGCGTTCGATGATTTAAACGAGAAATTTATCAACCGATCGGTCGAGGTTATTAGGTCGATAAAAAACTTTAGGAACATTTCGCTATATTAAGCTCATAGTTGAACTTTATATGATCTCTTCAAATGTTGGTCATCATAGAAATTCAAACTTTAGAAACGTTCTTCTTTGATTTTCTGCACAAAAAATATGGAAGTTCTCTAATATGTATACAAGCATGTATACGTATATATGTTTATATATATATATATATATATATATATATATATATATATATATATATATTGCATATAAGCACGTATGTGTGTATGTGTATATATATATATATATATATATATATATATATATATATATGTGTCCATTTTAGTGAAAGAGAAATAATAAAAACTATAGAGACTAGGAGAAACAATTCCCAAGCGTTCCCGATTCGTAATTAAGAACAGCATTAACCTTGTTCCGCAAATTTACAGCAATGAAAATAACTTCTCCTACAATGATATCTTACTCGACGCAGCTCAAGCTTCCAAGACAAGTGCTTTTAATTAAAAACAGTACCAAGCGACTTTGTCCACGTCGAGAGGATCATAAACAAAAGCTGATGGCAATTGCTATGATAAGTTTAACAGATGAATTGTAAATTATTCAATTTTACATATACTGTTATATGCTATTTAATTAATTATTAATATGTTCTTATAATAATAATTAATCTTTTGTAATAATATTTTTTTATTAATAGATTAATTTCTTGAAGGTTACCAAATATCCTAACTAAAGGTCAAACAAAAGTAGACTCGATCGATCAGAGAAACAACTACAATTACGTTACTGATTCGTTTCAGAAACGATCACTTTAATTGATTTCTCTGCCCACCTTTATTCTTTTCCCCTTTCTTCTGTTTCTTCCTGCCTCTTATTGCTCTTTTTCCAGCGGTGTGTAACACTATAGGAGGTACTATATTACTAATAATGTATAATCGATGTATCGATTTGTGTACACGCTGACAACCCGTCACTGAAAGGTCTGTTTCCGAGTTTGACAAATTATCAATAGTGCATTGTTGCTTGAATGAAACTAGGATATTTCTAATATTATAGAATTCATGCAGAATGAATTCGTAACTGTGCATACGTAACTGTTATATTTCATAATCCTTCACAAGCTAAATTATTTATATTCTTTATCTATTTTATTATATTATAAAATAATATTCTTACATCATATTTATTATATATGTATGTATTATCATATTTATTTCTATTCGTTTTTACTTATTGATTTGTGACTATACTTACCTTCAAAATTATATATATATATATATATATATATATATATATATAATATAGTTAAAAATAGTGTGATATTTAAAAAAAATAAAATAAAATAAAAAATAATGAATGAAACTGAATGAAGCAAATATTTTTAATAATAATTCCTAACTATAGCTTTTCGTTCGTATAAAATCAAAACACACGATTATTACAATGTTGACTGAAATAGAAAAAAGTTTGCGGTATGTCGAATTGAATAAAATTTTCGATAATTCGACGAACGAACATGCTTTTCGAAAAACCCATGCGGATTATCGAGTTCACTCGTCGGACATTTTTTTATTTCCTGGAGTACTAACTCTCATATAAGTGTAAATTACTTTTTATCAGTGAACATCACGAATAAATAAAAATAATTTATTTTATATCGTTGGATGTCTCTTTATATAATATATATAAACGTTCGGTTCCATTTATTGTTAATTTTTTCATTTCGATAAATAAATTCATATAATTACAACGAGAAACATATTGAAAACGAGAAAAATAAACGATTTAAAAATATAATAGAATAAAAAATTAGAAAAAAACTAGGTTTTATTTCTTTATCTCTCTCTCTCTCTCCTCTCTTCTTTTCTCTCCGAAAATCATATTACATTTATATTGAAATAAAGGAAGAATATTTGTTTTTTCAAAAAAAAAAACTAATCGTTGCTTAGAAGAAATTATTCGGCGAGAAACGATAATGACGCAAAAATTACGGATACGAGGATTTTTTATACAATAAATTTATAAATAAGTTTTTTAAGTGACAACGAATACGGATATTTATCAGACATTCCATTTAATTCAATTATAAAAAAACCATTTCTTTTTCTGCTAATAAAAATAAAACGAAATTTGATAGTTTTAACAAATCAAATAAATGAACAAGATTTTTTATCACGTGTTATTTTTCGATTAATTTTCGATTACTATTCATTCTTGTTTGTTAATTTTAAATTTTAATTTAAGAATTTCTAGATCCAGAGAAATCACAGTTTTCATTTTCATTAACAATACATGAAATAGTTATACGAGTATATACGATATACGATATACGAATATACGATACCCATATAATATTATATTTTTCGTAACATAATTTTTAATTAGATTATGACATTTAATTATTTTATCGTCACATTAAAAAAATGCAAATGGAACTTTTTCTAACAAATAATAAGATTATGCTGGAAATATACATAGGTTACAGTAGAGGATTTAAATATTCTTACAGAAAGAATACAGAAATGTATTTCTATTGTACGAATATTTAAGTATCTCATATATATATGTGTGTATATATATATATATATATATATATATATATATATATATATATATATATATATATATGTATATATAATAAGACTCAACTTCACTCGAAAGAAAGATAATCGTGCGTTCTCTTCGTTATCAATGATGACCCAGTTAAAAGCACAATAGCACACATGTAGGCTTTCCTAACTGGAACTTTTTCAACGCTTTTGAAATCTGTCAAGACATAGTAGCATCGTTCATTTCGTGTGAACCAATATCGTTGTTGGTCTCTATCGTGCTGTCGTGTAAATAAGTTTAAACGGAAGTCTACAGAGATGAATATAATAGGGAAGAATAAGTTACTGAGAGAACAAATGTCACGTATACCCTGCGGCACATTCTTGAATACCTGAAAGCTTGACAGCCATCACGTTTCAGCCCAGTCCAAATATTTTCTCTATATCTTACCATCGACCTTTATTGTCTCTTTCTATGTCGCTTTTATCTACTTCGAGTATGACATAAGTTAGTTTAGAACATCAAGAATCGTAAATTGTATTACCGAGTATTTGCACATTGAAGTTATACAATGTAATACTATTTTCAAATAATTACTCATGACATTTGTCGTACATTAAGGATTGATAACTTAGCAGAAATTAATAATAAAAATAAACATAATCTATTCAAGATTATGAGGTGAACGTCAAAGAAGCAAACAAAAAATTATTTAATATATGTATATCTAACGTTGATTAAGAGAATAAATTCATAGTTAAGATATTAAACGTGAGATATCAATAAGATCCAAATCGAACAAACCTAGAAGATAGAATAAAAAGAGTGGATACAAAGAACGGAAAACGTCACATTCTGCGTGACCAAACTGGATACATAGCCAATACACACAACACGCATAGAAGTACGAAGGAACGTATAATACAATGGAAGAAGAATGCTTTGAATTCGCTTTTCGTTTCGATTCTCTACGATTGTTCCGCCACCACGGAGATATTTGCTTTTAAAGTCCAATCGATTCGATCGTCCGTTGCGTTCGTTCGCGTATCAGATGTATCTGATATATTTCAACGTATACTTCATTCTGGAAAAATCGAAGACAATCGCAAGATTCATTTTTTTCATCCCTTTTAAATTCGAACATATACGTACAAATGAAAGATCGATTGATGTATCTTTATACGCCGCGATCTATGTTCCACGTTGAATTTCCAAGAATTTATATGGGTCACTACTTCTATCTGTTCTAAGAATAAACACATTGCAAATCGAAGCGAGCGCGTTATTTCCCGATCAGTAAATTAAATTGCATGAGTTTGAAATGTAATCTCGTTGGACTTTTAAACGTGGTTGCAAATATTCGATATAAATAGTATTTGTAATAATATATATGGTATTGAATTGTATTATAAATTAATTTAATTTTGTGTATCATTTGTTTTTTTTTAAATAAAAAATACGAATTCTTTTCATAATTCTCGAAATAAATTATAAATAATTTACATCGTATAGTAAAATATTGTATAATTAAAACAAAATAAACTTTCTAATGTTCTACAACGACGTCGAAATTAATATCGTTAAGCGAGTTATCCGATTACAAGGAGGATAGCAATAATCAATTAGCTAAGAAAGATCACGTAAATAAAGTGATATAGTTTTATCGTCGTTTACAAAGAAATAAGAACAAGTTTTCAAGAAGGGGTGTAATTTAATTAAACTTTCTTATAGCTTGTCAATAGATAATCAATAGATACTGTCTGAACAGATAATCGATAGAAGGATGCTCGGTAAAAGATAACGTTATTAATACCCAAATATCTTTTTACCTCTTATAATGCTCTTTTAAAATAAACGAGCTTAAAATTCTGACGGAAAGAGTTGGCTTCGTTATCGGTTAATAAAAAAAGGAACGAATCGATTGTAATCTATAGAAACTTGGGAATTCAAATTCCTTGATTAATAAAAGAAAAAACAATTTTTAAATTCCATTAAAATTGAAAAAGACTTCATTATTTGATTCATAGTTTTTAAAGGGAAGAAAAAAGAAAAATTGATAAAATATCGAATTTGTTTAATACTTTAGAAATGTTTTTGTTCCATCAAAACTGAGAAATTCCATCAAGATTGATAAAAAAAAAAATTACGAAGAAAGCTATGAAAGAAAATCAAATCGATGTTCAGGGAGATCATAAATGTTGGAATATCTTTCGAACGTACAAGGGCGGTACGAATATCTGGACATTTTCCCACGTTGTGAGAGAACAGCGGAGTGTGTAATTCATTACATGAAGGCAGCCGTATCGTTGAACGAGACACTCACAACGAGCTTCGGCTTCGAGAAAGACCGCGATGCAATAAAGCACTGCGATTCATGGGCGTGTCGCTACAAACATTATTTTCTCGATGACGTGAAAATAGGTTTACCCTATCGTTCAAATTCGATTCTGAATATATACGTAGATACCTATTAAGAAAATAAATCAACGAGATTTATTCATTAAAAATCATGTAAATGAGTTTTTATCATCATTTTATTTTATTTTATTTTATTTTATTTTATTTTATTTTATTTTTTTATATAATTTTCTTCCTTTTTTCCTCTTTCATCGGCGTACGTACATGTCTTCGCATGGAAAAGTAAATGTGCAAAGTGCGAAATTTTGCAATGCAAACTAAGCATCATCGTAAGAGAAAACTAAGTTAGTTTTCTCAAGTTCTAGTATCTATACATGTGTGTATATATATATATATATATATGTATAGTTATGCTACTTACGTACACTTGTAAGCTAAAACCTCTGTCATGCAAGGTACATAGCTCTATGTCATTAAGTTAAAACGAGTAGCTAATTTTCTACGTTTTAATATCTCGGGGAAAACTTTCCACTGAATTATCGTCAATGACGAATTTTCTTTTCTATCTTAATAAAAGATAAGAGATATCATTTTATCTCTTGTATAAATGACGAAATAGATTTATTATCTAAATTCTAAGAACTCTGAATGAAATTTTTTCTCATAACAAAGATTCATAGATACGTGAAAAATATGATGATGTATCTTCTCAAATATTTGCAATAGTGGTACAACTGGATTTATCGTTTTTCATGGATAATCGATAAAAAACGACAGGCGTATGCAAAGTAACACGAGAAAGAAGAAGGAAAACCGACGATATTTTATGACTATACTTACGACGCTAGTCACAAGGAAAAAATTCGTACGACCGGTTGCATCGATCATCATAAAATTTTTGCATATTCCGTGTGAAAATGGAAGTAGGAGGATCGATGCTGTCACGTTCATTTATAAAATTTGAAAAATGTATGGATAGATCTTTCTTTTTTTTTCAAATTACCGTAAGTAAATATCTACTATAAATCAAATTTGCAATTAAGCATAAAGAAAATTACATTCGATTTTACATTCGTTCTTTTTTATTTTCTAGTATTCGCTTATCTTGTTAATTAATATTCCATATGCAATAATTTGCATTCGTCATTTCTTGAAAACTTATACGCGAGACTTGCATTCTAATTTAGATACAATTCAGATTATTATTTAGTAATTTATCTCTTCTTTATAATACACTGTGAACTAACGACGAAACTCACAATACGAACTTTCATCATATATATGAAAAAGAAGAAGAAAAAGAAGCGTATATAAAAGGGATAAAGAGTACCGTCGTTGAACGTGCTGCTGAATAAGATAACAACGTGTAAAACGACACGGTTGCGAGTTTCTGTACTACGAGAGTTTCATTTTCGTTTTACCGTTAAGTAGTTCAAGAACAAAAAAAATTCTTTTCGAATTAGGGATGTAAAAAAAGTATGAAAGAGAAGTAAAAAAAAAGAAAAATACAAAAAATTAGACTGCCAAAACTTTTCAAAGCTCTATATAGAAATTAACGATCAAATTTACCAAAAATATTGACTCCCGTGCATATTTTATGCACCAGATACGAGAAAAGGTTCGTTCTAATTCGAATAACTAGATTCCGAAGAACATACGTATATAAAGCTTTTGCACGCATTCACATATGTAAGTAAGATACATAAGATGTTGAGATTCGTCAAAAATATCTTGCAAATGCCTCATCGGCCAATCCGTGGTTCGTATGAACTCTGACGAACTCGTAAGATCCCAAGATAAATATAACTTTTCAACCTGGAACTTAACGGGATCTAACGAGCCGTTCAAATCCTATTGCGTTTCGTAACTCGTTTATCTCTATATTTATTTTCATCGTAAATCCGTCGAATTCATTATCGAATGTCGTAAAGTAACGTTTTAAATGTCACTTTTTTAACCTATCTATTTCTCTCTCTCTCTCTCTCTCTCTCTCATTTTCTCTCTCATTTTCTCTTTCTTTCTCTCACAACCATCATCGATAATTAATTTTAGACACATAAAATGAAGCTCAACGTTATCGAGGTCGTTTCTATTTTATACCGATAATACGACTTACGAAATGTTTGCCATACTACGATATTCAACTTGCATATTAATATTAAGATTACCGTGTGCTTTCCACCCTACCGGATTCATTTATGCTTAATGAGATTCGTCTGGTCTTTTTATAACATTCTCCATCTCTTTTTACCCGAGTCCCGATCGTTAAGTTTTGAAACTACGCCTACGAGTGACCGCCTAATTTCATTTTATTATATCTATAAATCTTTATGAAACGATATTGAATTTGTTTGTGTAAAGCGAAATGATTATCGTATTTGCAATCTTGTAAGAACAAATTCAAGTTATTTCTATTTGCTTGTTAAACTGCTGATGTCGTTTCAAGTGAATGAGGAATCTATCTTTCAAATTGTCTATACGAAGGTAATTGCATTAGATAAGGATAATAAATTAGAAAAGACTTGATTATTTACCCTTTTCTTCGTTCTACTATTATCTCGATTACGTTCTTCTTATATACGTTACTGATGAAGATTGAAAGATAGCCTTGAAACGAGTCGTTTGATGAAAGAATATTAAGAAATTCTCTATATTAAGAATAAGCACGAAATGATAAATGAAAAATTTATCTTATAGAGTTAAAAGAAGAAAGAAAGGAAAAGGATATTTGAGAGATCGTAGTGCCATTGTAACCAACAATAATTCGTTTCTCACAATAGATAAATACAAGATAATATATGTCGTGCCACTCGTGCAATCTTTTGCTTTAATCTTTTCCTCCTGTTTCTTTCTTTTTCTTTATAAACGATAAACACGATCCTCTTCGTGATTCACCAAAGAAACGAAGTGTACTAAATTCTAAAAAGATTAAACCGGTCGAGATGTTCAACGTAAATTGTATAGTATAAGAAGAACGTAAAGACTACTATTAAAATGACTCATAAAACGAAAAGTAAAAGTTTGTTTCTCCTCTTTGCAAGAAGTTTCATAATTTATGATATTCAAAAATCTTTCAAACGCGGAACTGGTAACGTCACGATCGAGCTAAATATTTTCTAACTAGAAGTATGTAAACCAATCAAATAAATGATATTTATTCTTAAATAAAATATGAACCAATGAAATTATCATATCTGAAGTTGATTTAATAGATACAACAATAATATTCACAAACAACTGGAACATCCTTCGTATTCGATTCTTTAACTTAACTGTTTACTGTGCATTCGAGAAAATATATGTATGTATGTAGTAAGAAACATAAACACATACGTTAAGAAATATTTAACCATTTCTTCGCAACCATATTTAAACATAAACTAACTCGTAATAATTTAACTTCAAGCTTGAGTTTTGTTACAATTTTTATACTTTTCTATAACGTTTAAAGGATTCGTTTTAACGTTTAATTATTTTCTTTGATCGATACAACGCAGACATTTCTATCGATCTTTTTAGAATTTTACTTAAAGAGTTCTATTAAAGTATTCTAGAAAATAATTAAAAGATAATCCTAAATGAATTTTTTCCATTATGAACGATCAAAAGTGATTTGACCTCTATCTTCCATTCTCTTTTTCTCTTTTTACTTTTGATTGCGATTACGAAATTTCAAACTTTTCCTTCGAGATTGATTCAACTCGAGCAAGTTCGCAAATACGTACGGTGCATCCACGATAACGTCCGAGTATATACATTTCAACGTGATCGCGATGTAAATCAGGAGAGTGTTATTTAAATGAAAGTCGCACGTGGCTGGTCACAGTATTGCGAGCACGTATGACATACGTAAATATAAAACTATCATATGTACATACGTATGTATGTCATAATTAACGATAAAAATGCGAACGTTCTGTGCGACGTCCATCCATCACGTTCGTTCAAGCTCGCAAATAGTGACTTGGTTTGATGAGTTAGCGTTTGACAGAAAAGAGAAATATCCTATCGTATTAATTAAAAACTCGGAAGTCTCTACTGAAAGTTTCGTGATATTCGATAAACGTTACCCATTCATCAAACGAGAACAACGCATTCGTCATTTGGCGACATGTCAAATTTATACGTGAACAACAAAGTATGTGAAAAATGAAGAGGTCTACACAATAGAATGAACCTTTCAAAGAGAAAATGATAAAAACTATGTAGCGACGTTGAAATATATTTAAACGAAATGAAATCGTTTAATGGGATAAGAGAACGAATGTCAGAAATATTCGTATATTCTACAGTAGAATAAATTCGCTTACGAACAGACGAAATTGTTTGTTAAAAATTTTACAATTCAGAAGAAAATTTAGAAAAATTAAGTAATTAAATTTAAACAATATCTATCGAAATGCGACTTTTAAGAAAACAGTCATTGATTGTAATAACGATGGGTTAAATATTATACAAGATGCGAAAATTTGATTTTTAAAATATATCTGAAAATTTAATTGATTTTGTTTATTCTGAAAAAAATATTGTAGATTAAATTTTGAAAAATATTAAGATATTGTTTATGCATGGATGTATTTTTCGAATGATTTCTTTTCAATTTTCACAACAATGAAGCGATGTTATTATTCACAATAAAATTAGTTGAAAGAACTGCAAATGTTTGATTTGCGATTGAAAATGGCATTTATAGATGCGTTAACACGTTCACGAACGACCGTTCCGGTTGCGATGGAAACGTAGTCGATATTTATCTGTATATCTTCATGCACGCGAAAAGACACGAAAAAGGGAAGTAAAAAGTATGTATGTCGAACCAGAACGCACGCACCTTTCCTGTAAAAACTTTCCCTGTGGTCGTCTTATCGCGTCTCGTGTTTTTGATGATTCAAATAACAGAGAAATATAAAAGGGACGTTACAATTCAACTTAGACATCGTTAGCAAAAACTTTAAATTAAAAGAACAAAAAAAATTGTCATTACTTTCTTCAGAAATATTGGCAGATTCGCTTATCTTTAATAATTTCTTCATGATTATAGTATTCTAACATGCAAATTAAGATAATCATATTCCGTCCGTGGTTATACTAAATTATAATGATTTTGAAAAAAATTAAAATATTAATTAAAATGAATTTGTAACTTTTACGATATTAAATAATTTTGATTCTTGGAAAAATTAGAACAAATCTGTAAGAAACTTCTTTCAAATTTCAACAGTACATTTATTTCTTTTTACCTATATTCTTTCAACTGCCGATTATGGCAAAGATTCGCCGAAGAAACGACCCTTAAGGGGGTAGTTTCACGTCGTAGTTTCTAGTTCGAAAAGTTTTTTAACGACAATGTTGGGTTTTTCTGGAATAGGCGAGGCGTGACGATTTCACCTTTCCGACAGCTCATAAAATCAATGTTCTGTTGCCATTAAAAAAAAATTAGAAAGAAGTCTCGTAGAGAAAAAGCAATAAAAATTTATTTTATATCAACAATTTAAATATGACGATCGATTATATAGTTCACATAGATCAATAAGAATACCATCGTATAAAACGAGATCGATCGTAAACTCAAAAAAAATAAATAATAATTGTCACTTATTATTGTTGCTTAATTATAATAGATAATAAAATATAATGAATACCTTGAATAAATTTGAATCAAAAATTTATAACGTAAAGTCATTTCTAGATAAACAATCTATTGTTGCGACTAGACGAGGAACATTATCAAAAGTTTTTAAATTCAACGATTGAACTTCGATAAAATTGCAATAACTTTCCTCCTTTTTTAATCTTTTGAACGACCAACGTTACTTCTCCTTTCTCTCATAATAAATTCGAATCTAACTATTATCAATGAGAAGAGAAAATAGAATTTAATTACACTGATTGATCGAATTCGATTTTTATATATCATAGTCAAAACGTTTGAGAGTAATCACCTCGATTCTAGCATCGAAAGTTGAATTATATCCGTCGACGATGAGACCAGCGTTTGCGTTAGAAATCCGATTTATCGAATAAATTTCGCCCGAAGAGACATTTGATCGTGAGTGGTTAATAGATTTTCGTTTGAAAAATTCAGACCCGATTTCGATGTTAATTGATCGGTCGTATCGTAATGCGAACACGTATATCAATTTTAACATGGCATACTTGCTCTAATCGTTTCGTTGCATGTTTCGTTCGCTTATCGATTAGAATAACATAGAGATGATTCTATTATAACTTCTATTAAGGCTCTATGCACGTACGATGTAAGCAAGACAGCTCCGATGTCGAAGTCGCGAACGAATGTGTCTCGATAACGAAAAGCTTTCTCCGCCGCACTGGAATGACTCTCATCGTTAGACGAGTTAACGAGAAGCAAGCTAATCGTGATCGATCGCGTCGATCAGAAATAACGACGACATGTCCATGATAAGCGTGTGACACACGTAGAACAGACGGTAAGTGCATATCGACGTAACAATGAACAACACGATTTTATCGCGACCTATTCCACTTGTACTAATCTTGAATTATTCATTCTTCGAAATATCCGTTTCAACGACTAATGAAAAATTTATTTTTTTCTTGTATATATACCGAATTTTTAAATGTTCAAATTAATTTTAATAAAATCAATGTTCTATGCATCATCTATCAGTAACGTCAATAACCATATAATGCACGATTTTTTTTTAATTTTCAGGAAAAAAAATACTTATAGCGGGTAATAGTTTGTTAAATAATATTACAGAAATGCAAATAATAAATTGTTCAGAATATTTACACTGTAATTAGGCGATTATACGCATTATTTAGAATTAATAAATATACGTAATACTTGAATTAATAATATTTTATTTCAAAGACATCTGACAGTTACTAATGTTCTCTGTTACTACTTGCTTGTCCGCCTTATCAGTGACAATTATCACTACGTTCTGTGTTGGTACGAACGTATGTATGTATGTACGAATGTGTGACCTTAATGGAGGTGCTTCCGTTTCCTTCTAGTTAAAAGGATGGTCTCTAATAAAAGAACAAACGAACGTATTTAATTATATGTACCTAAATGAAAGGTAGGAAACTTCGATAATCACAAGTAAATGTGATAATCAATATTATATGAATTAATCTCAATAAATTTTTTTTTCTACGCTTCTTGAATACGCAAATATTAGCATACATCTAATGGACCAATCCTATATGCTCGATAACTCAGAGATGAGTATATATACTATACATACATATATACATACATACATACATACATACATACATACATACATATATTATATATATATATATATATATATATATATATATATATATATGTATATGTACGAAACCATAATCTAGTACTCTTTATCGCCTTATGGCTGGAAACAATAGCGTGTCGTTTAATGATGAGATAAAACATCGTCGATCTCGTTAAATCGACCTTGAACATTAATCTCATAGTTATTACATGAGTAAGCACGATGTCATACGTCCTGTGAATCTTTGAAGGGAGATTTCTCGAAGGATTTCGTTTCTTTGAATAGTCAGAGAAAGATTAATAGAATAAATTTTGAGGAATAATTTAAAAGAAAAAGAGCACATTACCAAGGAGGCAAATTTCATAGCCAGCTCTTTATTAAATAGATAATTTTCTGTATTCTTATAGTGACAAATATTTCGTTTAAATATCAATATTCTAAGGAAAAAGTATCCAATAAAAGATTTTATCAAATCCGTGATATATCCGTAAGATAAATAATTTTTTATTTTTCTTATATTAATAAAACTTTGCGAAGCGATATTATTTACTTAATTCGACTGAATTTGATTGATAACAAGAATATAAAACGAAGAGAAAAATTTAAATGGTAAGATTTAATGGAATCTTTTAATATCTATGTTTCTTTTTCGTCGAATTTCCAATCTAAAGTTCAATTCTAGGATTAATAACCGAGCTTCTGCACTCATTGTCAAGCTATAACTAACTCTGACTATGCAAAAGTATCGAGAAAATTGCTCCATTATCTTCCCCTGTTCTCTCATGTTTCTCGTGTTTATATACACCCGTCTCTTTCCCTCGCAAGAATTGAACTGACACCTAAATGGTCGATACGAAATACCAGAGGGCAACAAACTCATTAATTAACTACCCCTTTTAGAAGGAACTCATTCGTCACTGCATTCATTACGAAATCTCGGTAACGATCGTCAAACATAAGGATAATTTGACATGGAAGGTTTCAAGGAAACCTTACTTAAATAATGCATTAACGTTAAAATAACGTTGTCAATAACTGTGACGTAATAAATACTGGGAAATGTCGCTATACTTGAAAAATGTGAAAGGAAGAAAAATTGTTCAACGAACAATTTTTTTGTTCGTTGAACAAAAGATAATTTACGTATCTGAAGGACCCAACTATTTAATAAACCTGTCGATCAACGTGAACACGTAGAAAATAATGACGTAATAAAAAAAAAAATTCCGAAGAAGAGAAGTAGATATTATAGATTTGCAAAGTGTACACGGTGTTAAACTTTCTAGAGAGAACTGACACCTAAAACGTTATGGAGTTTGTGAATAGTTTGAGGATGAAAGAGTTATTTAGTTCCACTATATAGTTCCCTCGGACTTTTAGATGTCAAGCAAAGTATTACCGAGCTATCTCACTTTGTATGGCTAACAGTTTCTATTCGCTCAATAGTTGAACTTTATACTAATATTTGAAGTTCTCTTAATCGTAATACTCGCTACGGTGCATTTACTTACTTCTGAGATTTATCGAAATCGTCTCAGAAAGGAAGAAAAACTAATAAAAGAAAGGTGGAGTATGAGAAACGAACATTAAAGAAAGCAAAGTTGAAAGGCTAAGATGTCAAAGAGAAATTTCCCTGATAGAGGAATTCAATATTCATCGACAACAATTTCATTAACTAGATTCAAAGAAGAAAAATTAATGAGACTAAAAAAAATTGTTTAATAGTCTGAAGATTTATCGTTGGCCAGGTAAAGAGTGTCCAATGAAGAGAGACAAAGACAAAGTGAGAACGAGAGAGAGAGAGAGGGAGAGAGAGAGAGAGAGAGAGAGAGAGAGATGAAGCGGTAAAAGGATTTACCGAAAGTGTGTTTGTATCGGTCAAAGGGACGTTAAAGGGCGGGGGCTAAAAGCTCTTGGCGTAGCCGTTAGCGAACCTTCCTTCCTCTAGGTGACAGGATGGAAATTCGAGAGAAACGCATTAATGAAACTAATAGAGCAAGCTGTACTCCGAGCGACTGTACTCCTACTTCGAAGCAAGATGAAACGTGGCGTAAAGTCGGTCAGCCTCGCGCTTCAAAGTGCCAACGTGGCTTTATTAACTGGTTGTTAATTCGACCTACGATTCCGACCTTGCCTATGTGTTAGAGAATGAACGATTCGTGCCGTACGATAAAAAGCTTGACTTCTTGACATTCGACACCGCCCTTTTCGATGTTCTCGTTGATCGACATTCAGGCCCTTCGTTAAACTCGACGTAGGAAGCTTCGATCAACACTCGACGTCTGTACGATTTGTCCAACCTTTGAATTAAACGTGTTTTATCAATATCCTGTTCTCCTATTGTAATCAAATATTTTATTGTAAGATATTATATAAAAAAAATTGGAACAATTTAATACGTTTTTTGGTCTTTAATTTTGGCAATTTTTGTTTGAATTAATTAGTTAATAAATAATATATTAAAAATACTCTCTCTTTATATATCATAAGTGAAAATTTTGAGAAAATATATATAACGATATATTACAATACATAAGAATATACAAATACATAGAAAATGTTTATTTGATAAAAGCTTTAACGTAGAATCGTAATTCTTTATATATTATTGTAAGTATTGTACAACGATATTTTATTGCCGCTGAGTTATCAATTCGTTTAACAAATCGATCATTATCTAAGTGTTATGCATATACATCTCTGAATTTCATAATATAATAATCGGATCAGCGAATAAATTGAATATGTTGTTTGTTTAACGTTTATCCCGTCGATTCGAAATCTCTTACTCTCACGAAAACTCGAATTCACTAGCCGATCAGCTGATTCGTAAATTGACCACGACGGAAATTTTCGCGGTAGGTGGCTTGCCGACGACAATTCAAAGATTAATTAGTACCATGCTCGAGCCGCAAGTGTGATTGAATTAGTAAATGAATAAATTAATGTTAACACGTGAATTTCTCTCTTACTACGATCTAACATCCTTTTTCTTTTTATCATTGTGGTCGACTTTTTAAAGATTTACTTTGAAGAAGATTCTTTTAATATTTTTTATATTAGAATAAGCTGCGCTTTTTGCATCTCCCCTTTTTCTTTCTCTTTCAACGAAATAATTAAATATTCTGTCTACGACAAAGGATACGGGTTATAGTATTAGTCATCGTTCATGAATTTATAATCACACGGCGGTTTTAAGCAAAGGTAGCTCCATTTTCTTGTGCGCAGTCTTACGCTGCTTGATCCCTGTTTGCATAATTCTGACCAATTATGGTGGACATCAAAATTCTGGAACGAGTTTAAATTAATGTACATTTGGTCGAAGAGTTAAAGAGAAAAGTAGAGAGAAAGAGATGGAAAAAAGGAGACTAAGAGAGAAAGAGAGAGAGAGAGAGAGAGAGAGAGAGAGAGAGAGAAAGAGCGAGAGAGAGAGAGAGAGAGAGAGAGAGAGAAAGAGCGAGAGAGAAATAGAGATCGTGGTGGCCAAACCGCTTTCGTAATTACGCGGCTCACGATACAGAACCTCTTCTAAACGTGTATCACCGAGATCGATCGGATAATGTTAATATATGTACACATATATGTACGTATATACATACACATACACACATATATATATGTACATATATACATATATATACTATATACGTTAATATTAAATCCTATATGTACCTATTCCTCGATAATAATCACTCTCGAAGTCGTTCCCTCTAGAAATGATCTCATGTTATAACGAATTTCATCGAATTTACGTTAAAGATCACAAGTCATGCTAGAATAAATTTGATATAGTTATTTATGAATGATTTTGAAAATTCATGAAATTACACGCTTTGCGATAATTGTAAACGCCAAATAAATTAATCGGTTCATTTCACCGAACCTCGACCGTCAAGATCGTTTCATGGAAAATCGTATACGCGCCCAAGGGATTACGAATGGGAATAAAGCAAGAACGAGTAAACCGAATTACGTGTATGTATACACACTACCTAATTCCACGTAGTTCTACGAATTATCGTTACACCGAAGATCAGAGAAGGAAAACGCTGCGAGCAAAGCAACTACATTGGTAGGAGAATAAACGGGAAAACAAGATCTCAGACGATATATATATATATATATATATATATATATATATATATATATATATAGTCTCTATGTAGTGTCTCTCTATCTTTCGTTTATATATGTAGCATATCTCTTTCTTCTGTACCTGTGATTCCCTCTTTTTCTTTCATTTTATGTAGGTACATATATGTAGAAACTCATATATATAAATAGCCAGAGGGTTTGCGAACACCCCCAATGTCGACAGTGAAACCAACCCTAAAATTCTGACCACGTGATTAGAAGGGTGTCGTTCATCTATTTTTCCCTCGGCAATACTTATGTTAACCTTGTGCTAAGGAAAGATACAAATTGTATTTAGAAAACTATTTTCAATTCGTAATCATTACCAGCTGCCAAGCTCTATGATTCTGGCAATTTTCTCAAATTTTTGAAATAATAATCGAACAAGTTAAATCTCGTCAAGCATGTATATCGAACAAATATATCGAATATTATCGGCTATACGGTAATTAATATTTCATTGTGCGCAATAGCTCTCTCTAGATATTATTATTTAAATATCAATTCGTAATGCAATGATTCTCTGGGAAACTAATGACGTAAATATGTTTCGATCGCGATTATGTTATTAATGTTTGGTATTATATTGTTTAGAAACGTATTACCTCGGTTTAATTTGTCCCATTTTATTAAATAGATTGTGAATGTATTTAAATGTCCAAAGAAAGAAATAATAAGAAAATTAAATAAATGTAGTTTTTACATTTTTACATTTAAAATTGATTGCTGCTGATTGTACGTAGATCAGAGATTGTAAAATAAATGAAAGACTAACGTATTCAAAAGAATGATAAAGTATAGTCAGTAATAGCACCATCTTTGCAAAGTTTAGTATGCCATTGTTGAAAATAACGTCTTATCTACAAACGCTCCCACAGTTAAGAAAAGATAAAAGTTCTGCAACCCTTGCGCGTTTCCTGGTCACGATCTAATCGTTTGACTCCCTTGAAAGGTAAATGCAAAAGGATGGAAAGGTCTATGGAAAATCGACAGAGATTATTTCGTCGTGAAGAGTCTATACAAGATCGAATCAATGCATCGGAAAAACAAATAAAAGTTACTTAAAACCTGAATAATTAGCGAATGTATGTTTATTATAATCCAAATATATGTTTATTATAAGATACGACAAATAATAGAACGCATTCAGAGTGCTGCGAAAAGAGTCGATTAAAAACTAACAAAATAGAAACTTTATAACGAAAATTATGATAATAATTTTATCGTCGACAATTTAATCGAATTATGTATTAAAATTAGATATTCAATGTGTAGAAATTTTTGAAAGCATTCATCACAGTAATATCGAATCAATCAGATTTATTTATCATTCTCATGTTCTATATCTGAAACGAAATTGTAGAATATATGTAACCTTTTATATTTTAAGAATCTTCCATTACATGGAATCTCAGTTAGATGATTACGAAGTCACCAATACAATTTATTCATTCGTTTATGAATTATTTAGTACGATGGATTTCAATAGATCGAATGGAAACAATACCGTTCATACGAGATATCGCTTCGAAGATGGCAAGCTGTTCAAATTTTCACTAAGGATAAAAACAAAAAGAAGAGATGACATTGGTGAAGACATCCAAAAGAAGCACCATCGATCATGCATGAACGTAGAGACAATGGAACGACCAAGTCCATATGGAAACATCTCATGCTTTTTTTCGATTCATTCTTTTCACCTCGTCAGGTTTTGTTCTGTCCCTTCTCGATCACGAAAACTTGACAGTGAGAACCACGCATAGAAAGTCAATTTTCAAACAATATCTCCATTGTCCTATGTGTATGGCCCTTCACAAACTGTCATATGCTCCTTATAACTTTTGACAATTTTATCGACAGTTTTATCAGCAATTTTTGAAACTGTGACAAACGAGTAATATAAATTTCGTATTCTACCAATATCTTGAATTCTACCAATAAGAACGAAGTGACAAATTTCTTGTGATCGACGTATCTATTCAATATTCTTCACAATTTTTTTAACACGTTGAATATCGTGGGAATTACTTCGTTAATTCCGCAAATTTTATTTTTAAGATTTTTTGTTTGTGACATTTGGAATATACTAAATGTATACTTTCTAATAAGAGTAAAGTATAATGTAAAAAGTATGATAATAAATTCTTTTATATTTTTTATAAATCTATGAAAGATATTAGAAAAATATATCGATTTATTTATAGTCGTAGTCGACGAATAGTCGACGATTAAGAAAAAAAAAGAAATACACCAAGGTTGATATCGTAAGTTAGAAAAAGATTAGCAGAACCTATTAATGAATGACATGAAATAAAAGCTTCGAATTGCTCGATTTTTCGTCGTTTATAGTAAAGTACCTATCACCCTTCGATATCTCTTCTCGTCACGTAAGTAATTTGGATGCTCGTAAAGGAGGCAAATAAGAAAAGGCGATGGAATGCGAAAGGGGAAAAAGTTCTTTCCGAAAATAAGGGTGGAAATTAAGAAGAAGCGGGATTTAATCTTCGAAGAAAGATTTACGAAGACTTCTCACGAATATTATTCTCACCTTTTAGACTAGGTCACGATACACTACTATACTTGTTTAAGATGACGACGAATACGATTACGTCGATGGTATACTTACCGACGTACTCCACCATCGTACTACTTGTTGCTCGCAATGCTTTTACAATCGAACGAAATGGAAATGTAAATTCGTGGAATATTAGGAGAAGAAATTCTAAAAAATTACGAAATTGAGACGTAGTATTTACATGATTCATTCTCGTCCTTGTTTCCAGATTATTTTCTATTTATTACAATTCTATCAGATTCTAAAAAAATGTCCTTTCTTCTCCAAGGAATATTTATATTTCAATAAAAATATGACCCCTACGTTGTATTTTCCAATACAATTGTTCCGTTTCTATATTTTTCCTTTAATCGAATAATATAATGCTTCAACTTGTGAAACATAAACCTTGATAAAAACTTGCTTTTGTTTAAAAGTATACAATTTCATTCGCATTACACTCACGTGCGCAGACACTCGACACGTACACACAAAGAAGTTGAACATTTATCGAAGAGAATGTATCGTGTCAGATAACCTCGCTCTCATTTTATAGTTTTTATTTTACATTTGGGAAAAGCGATAAGGTACACAAGTTTTGTTTTTCTTCCTCTATTTCCTTCGTCCTAAAAAATCATTGTTGAAGATGGGAAAGATTTATGACGGAAGGTAGACTGGCACTAGATAAGAAAGAGACGTTATACCGAAATAACCTTCCACGTTTGTAGGTAAATATTTTTTCCAAAAAAAAAATAAGAGAGAAAGAGAGAGAGAGAGAGAGAGAGAGAGAGAGAGAGAGAAGGGGGAAAAGAAAGAGTAAAGAAAAACTCAAAGAACAAAAAGTCAAAAGAAAATGAGCGTCACCCGGTGCAACCCTCTGTCGTGTGATAATCATTTTCTCGACGATACTACAGATGATAACGATAATAACAACGCTTGCAACACTTCTTCATAGATGAAAGAAAGAGAGAAGAAAAAAGTAGGTAAGTGGTACCTATAACAACGAGACGCTAAGAAAGGAAAGGAAAATGTCGTTCGTACCAAGCTGATTTCTATCTTGATTTCTTTTTTCTTTTTCTTTTTTACTACCGACGTCATGCTAGTTGTTATTAACGTTACACAACGAAGGACAACACTATTCTTCTTTCATTTTTCTTTTGGACCTGTAATATTCTCGGATATCAATCTGATAATTTTCTGTTAGCTAGAGAAATTGAGTGAACTAGAAAATCTCGACTACTTATCGTATAGTCGGAATCTATTATTCACTACACTTAAGTATGTATATATCTATTTGCATACGTATACATAGGCTGTTGTCACGCGAAAAAATCTTTCAGGTTTACTTTTCGACATATTCAATCGTAGAATCGTACGCGTATGATCGTACACGAGTAATATCTATCGATCGCTTAACTCCGAGCAAGAAAATTTCGTTAAAGCGAGAAGGTCATGAATAAGTTATCGCCTTTACCTCGATCGTGCAGCATGCTGGGCAAATAGTTTTAATCATGTAATAACTATCTAGATTATGGGTCGTTCGAGTTTCAGCATTGGCAAATGTAAACGCTACAATTAAATTGGGACAACGTAAATAAATGGACTTATCGATTTAGAAATAAGTACCGTTTTATTGTAAAAAATTCCTTAGTTACAACTGCCACTTATTTATGAGTCAATCTCAATATATGAAGAATGAGAGAAAAAGAAAGAAAAATCGAGTATATCGTTTCGAAAACGATGATATTTTTTTCTTTTATCTTCAAGATAGAAGAAAAGAAAAATAAAAGATCTTCACGAACGGCAAGTTTAAGCTTCAACGATATGTCCTAAGCTTCTCGAAATTGAACTAATTTTTCGAACCTCTCACAAAATGGAGAAAGAAGTAACTAATACGTTAAAGAATCACGATTTGATGTTCGGAAGAAGATTTACGAGTACCATTTCCGGCCTATTTTCCCCTATCTCAACGAAATTCCTGACAAATACGTTGCTTCCTGAAGCGTTCCAACCTCGACGAGTCCCGTTATATCGACTAAACGACGCCATCGAATTCACGATCTTCATCTCGTTAACTAAACTGATACGTCGTGTCACTGATCTTAAAAAGAAAACGTTCTTTTATATACATATATATGTATATATATAGAGTCCATCGTTTTACTTGTCACTTAAAGAATTATCACAGCATATCGTTCAAGGATAATACTGAAAGAGAAAAAATGAAAGAAAGAAGGTCCTTCGGTGGATTTGAAGGATAACAACGGCGTCGACGATGGTTGCTGGAGACAGAAGGAAATTTTTCTCCAACCACCATTTTGTATCTTCGTCCTTCTTATTTATCAGATTCGATGTAGCCACGTGCCTCGAGGGATGATAAAGAAGAAAAAGGTGGATCTCTCTGAAGAGATCGTCTCCCTTTTCTTCTTTTCTCACTCGCTTTATTCTCTTCTAAAAGTATTTATCGTTAGCGATTCGAAAAAATGGCTTCAAAAGACATGTTTATTTCGAAGGAGAAAATATGAAACTATAAGGGTACGTATATAAATATGTACATACGTTATATAAGCTGTGTTTGAAATTCGTATTCGAAAAATATTAAACATTTATCTTCACTAATATTCTTAAAATTCGACTACGTATTACCATTGCAAGAACGATATGAGAAATTGTCATTATATTAATGGATACTAGATTCTAAATGAAGTTAATTATATAAATAAGGAATTGATAAAGAGATTGAGTATATGCGTTCGCCGATATATACATATGTTTTGAGATATGAGAAAAATTACTTTAATTAAACTGATTTCACACGTATATAATTCTTTAAAAATTATATTACGTAACGATTAGACAATTTTTTCTTTCTAATGAAAATATCTTTCCGGTTTTCTTTCCTTTTTTTTTGCGAACTTTATGTCTTATAGTTTTTTCGAATATTAAGAAAAACGAAGGTAAAATTACATTCGATGAAATACGCTCGTTAACATTTTCATCGTCGAGAAAACATAACAATATTTTAACTTACCAAAGTTGTTACCTTAGAGATGACTGCTTCTAAAGCCCTTCGATAACGATTTATCGGGATACTTAAACGGATCGTAAAAATTCCGACGGTGTATTGTAAAAATTTTTAATTCGATATTTTTAGTTACCTGGAGTGTCGTTCGCAAAAGAAACCGTCTTATGTCTGGAAAATAATGTGTCCTATCGATTAAATCGAAGAAGTGATGAGAATTCGATAGCTTCGAGCTCGTATAAAAGATATTACAGAAAAAGGTAGCCCTCTCTTAGAGACAATAAGCTACTCTGTTCCTTTTCTCAGATTTCTTATGTATAAATGTATTATACTATGGAAAGAAAGAAAAAACGTAATCGATATTTATACTTTGCTTATAGTCTCCCACTCTCTCTCTCTCTCTCTGTCTGTCTCTGTCTCTATCTCTCTCTCTTTTTATCTCTCTCTTTTCCTCTTTCTCTTTTTCACTGAACTGGCTTCTTTTCGCGAGTGATACATCGTTCCCGTCGAAAGAAACGAAAACTGGATGAAAGATATTGGTTTGAGTGGACGATAAATTCACTTTTCCATTTGTTTGAATTAAGGGTGATCACTGTATTTCTTTTCTCATAACGTTCTCCGTTTTCCATTATACCTAAAAACCCATAGAAATTATTTTATACTTATTTTCGAATATGTCGTTCCTTCCGAAAATTTCATGAGTATATCCATTATAAAGTGTTCCCTCCGAAGCTTTTAAAATCTTCAAGAAATATGCTAAAACGTGAGAGATTCTCAGACAACTTCATACGAGAAACATGACGGACGAGAGGAAAGCTTTCCTTTGACCGACGTCTACTATCTCTCGGTCCTCTCTATTTTCCTTTTATGTACCTACTCTTCGAATCTTGAAATCTATATAAGAAGTAATACATTTTTCACCGACGTATAGAAACACGTGTTGGTAAGCTACATACATCATTTCGCTCATACTCCCTCAGGTACGCCAATTTAATTTTATCCTTTTCAAGGCGAAGATCAAATTGGAAGGAGCTAAGGAAGAATAGATTATACATTAAAACGTAATAAAGATTAATTCCTTTTTTTGCGAGTCTTATTAATGTTTAAAAAAGAAGATACAAGAAAAATAATATATAACAAAGCGTTAATTCTGCCAGAACTGAAATTTCGATACAGGAAAAGAACAAAAGCAGTACGATATATTTAATGACGTTCGCTGTGTAATAAATAATAGTTCCATTATTATATTCCAAAAGTGCAAAAGAGAAGTATGAAAAGCTTTGTTAAAATATAATCGAAAGGTAACTGGGATATAGAGAAAGAAAAAATACAAAAATAAAAAATCCAATACAAATAAATAAAATTAATTTCCATTCCGATCAGAAATATTGATTATTCTTAATTCTAATAAATGAATAATCTTCTGAAATAAATTAAAATTAAAATACTTGGACGTATCGGCAAGGTATTCGAATAGCGGCTTAGTAGAAATTTTGTGCGAGATGTTTCGAAGTGAAAGTTTGAACCGAAATCCCGCGAAAGTCGGCGATCTCGTGACACGAAATATGATTTTACTTGGGCGAAGAAGAATTATGATAGAAAGAGGCGAGTAGGTCGTCCATTTTAAACCTGATATCGATCTATCTTGGTATCGAAATACTGTATGTAAGTTAAGGTAAGCCACGAACGACCTCAAAGAACATAGATACATATGTATAGCGTCTGATACCATCTTCTCTTCTCTCTATTTCCTTCTGTATACCAAAGTATCACACACGTATCGAATTTATCTTCGTGCTTGTATAGAACATAGACATTTGTTATTCCCGCTTCTTTGATCTCATGCAAAAATGTAAAAATGTATTAACAAACGTATTAATAATCCTACAGTTTCCTCGAATGTTGTTATTCTCTGAATTTACGTGTACGTATATATATATATATATATATATATATATATATATATATATATATATATATATATAATATGAAAACATATCTGTACGAGAATATATATAAAGACAAACGGGTCATCGAGAGATTACGACTAAATCCATATATCTACGTATTTCAATACGAATAAGGAGATTTTCGTTAAAAAATGAGAATTCACCAATTTGTCGATTTTACCGAGAAACTGCTTATACGATAAACAAGGTAAAACATTCGAAGAGAAAATAGAAAAGATGCTCGTAACTTGCACACGTTGTATCCACGCGACGATTCTTTCTCTCTGTTTTTCTCACTCTTGGTGTCGCGTATCTATATACTCTTTCATAAATGACGTATGAATCGTCCATGTTCGCGTATTGGCACGAGCCGTTTCCACGGCGACGACGACGACAAGGACGGGTACGGCAAAACGAGAGGAAAGTTTTCATGGGTGTATCTCGGCATAGGGTAATAACTTTTTCCATTGTATAGAACAAAAATTACGACAAGTTACGTTGAGAATTTATTACGTTCGTTTAGATTTCTCTATATTTTATTCTTTAAATTAGATTAATCGTTCGAGTAGTTGCATTTAAGTGCGAGATTCTGACACGTACTTTGATTTATGAGAGAGAATTCATTTTAATTATTTTTTTCTACGTCACAAGCAATATAGTTAAATGAACAAATAACAGAGAACAACATAGGACGAGATGACAAAAAAATCAATAGTTTCATAACGTCTCTCGAATCTATCTTTCTTTTTTTTATAGAAAGAAATGAGAGAGAAAGAGAGAGAGAGAGAGAGAGAGAGAGAGAGAGAGAAAGAAGAAGAAAAAACGGAAGGAAATTTTTAAAGCGAAACCGTCGGAAATTGCGAAAGCGGCACGTGAGAACCGCCCTAGCAATTTCCCTTCCATCGTGTCTGCTTTTCGACTATGAACGGTCTGAAAATGGTTCGTCGGAGGGTTGGAGACTTTCGATAGGGATGCCAAAGCTAAGGGAAAAAACAGAAAGTACAAGCTTATGTATAGGGTATCATTCTTCTCGGAGATGAAAATTTTATGACAAGGCGAATGCTCTCGCGGGAAGCAGATGGCATACATTTGCAATAATTTTAACAAACGGGATTTTACATCTATCTGCTATAGTATCGATGATGCTCTGATAATTTTCTACCTTAAATAATAATAATAATAATAATAATAATAATAATAATAATAATAATATTTTAGCATCAGAAAAAGCATAAAATAATAAAATACTAATGATGATGATAATAATAATAATAATATAATCAATACTTATTAATCTCTTCGTTAATTAGAAAATTTTTTCGAGATACAACCTCCAATGATAAATAACAATCAAAAAAGTATAGATTGATCAAGAAACTCCGTTATATATTTTCAACATATATATGATTATCTCAATTTTAAATGATAATAATAATTGATAATAATAATAAGAAGAAGAAGAAGAAAAAGAAGAAAAGTAATAATAATAGGAAAAATTATAAGAAAATAATAATAAAATATTATAATACAACAATAATAAAAGAATATATGACATGTTAAAAAATTCCTATTATGATCAACAAATCAAAAGTATTTGAAATGTTTAAATAGGAGAATAATGAGAATATAAAGAATGATACACGATCATCTTATTATTTTAGCATACATATATATACATATTTTAATATTTGACATTTGAAAATTTTATATTTCACGAGAAGCTGTAAATAAACATTGTCTACTAATTCGGTCTTTTCTTTTTCTATCAATAACTAATCAAAAAAATATTTTCAATAGAAAATTTTGTCCTACTTTTATTATTAAATTCAAACAACATGAATGTTATCCCACCGTAACAAAGAATTTCGTCCAAATGAATTTTGCCTAATGAATCCCAAAGGAGTCATACGCTTGCTGTGAAACTTGGATCGCGAAATGAAATTTGAAAATGAAAAAACAGAAAAAGAGAGAGAAAGGGACAAGAAAAAGACGTGGGCTACTGTTGTTCACGGAAATGTTGAAAGCTCTCCGAATGAAAGTTGCCAAGAACGAGCAAAGGGAATAATGGAATTGTACTGCTTCGTCGTTGATAAAACGCGATCTTTTTTAAACCTGCTAGCAATCTCGAATCTAATAATCACGAGAAAAAATTATGCGTAGGTGTTAAAACACACATAATCTTAGCCCGCACGCATTTTACGATATTAAATGCTTCCAAGAGAATTCAATGTATCCGAGTACGAATACGTGAAATAAAAAGTTGTTATTTTTCTGTTGGTTTTTTTCTCCTCCCTTCGTGGCAAGTTCCCTGCACGAAAAGAAATTGTAAAGTTATAAAACGTGTTGCTATATTTGCTGAGAAAACAACAACCACGAGAAAACATCGGGAAATAAATTTTTATAAGATATCGTAAAACCGATATCGAATTGCATTCTCCTAGCACGTGATATCATTTCCTTTGATGGTTTTTGTGTCATCGAACCGACTTATTTCATACATAGGACGACGGAACTGGAAGAGGAATAGACACTTTCGAGCGTGGAGAAAGATGTTTGTTTTATTACGAACGTGCTCACCGAAAAGTTTCCTTGAATTGATCGAAGTTGATAAACAAACGTGTGCAACAAACGACAGGGTTTGAAGGTACGATTGTGAGTTATATTCTAGCTCGAACTCTCTGTCGAACTTATCGATCAAATTAAGTGAACGTAACGTCAATATAATATTCAACTTATCGATCCTGAGAATATCGAGGAAGTTAAAATAGATCGACTCGAATTTAACAAAAGCTTCCATTGCAAAATTCGAATTAAAATTTACAAGAAAAAAAGTAAGAGAAAGAGAGAAAGAGAGAGAGAGAGAGAGAGAGAATGTGTTACGTGCTTGGGACGTTTGGCCCCAAGACATTTAATCAAGTTCGTTCTTCGATGGATGATCGGGTCAGGAATTTGTATTGTTGATTTTCTACAAAAACTTAATACAATATCGATTTCGTTTATTCCTTTCGATCATTTTTACGGTCTGAAGTGAGAAATTAGAATATTAAAATAAGAAATGCAAATGTATCCACATTGATTTTTTAGACAAGGGAGGATTTCCAACGAAAAAATTCAAAAAATTGTAAAACCTTGGAGAATATGTAGAGCATATATAGATATGTATGTATAATGCAACTTTTTATTACTACTCAAATGCATTTCAAGGGAATAAGATTTGCTGATGAAAATTCAACTATTTTACGACTCTATGTTGTGATTAGAAAGTTGTAAGAGATAGAAAAAATTAACTCTTTTAATTAGGACTATCATTTGATTAGGATATTCATTAAATATTTATATAATTAAAAAAAAGTTCGAATTAAAAATATTACTAACTTTTTTAAAATTAAATTTTTCACGTGAAATCTTAATAAATAATTTAAATAACTATGAAACAGTATAATACTTTTTTTTAATACAAACAGTAAATAATACATTTTTTACTAATTGATAATTCTAATTAAAATAAATAACTTTTGTCCGAAAACTTTTTTTCTATCTCTTACAATTTCCTAGTTGCAATATAAAATTAAAAAAATAGCCGAATTTTCAGGAATCAATTTTACTCCCTTGCAGTGAATTTATGCAGCCACAAAAAATTGAATTATATATACTTATATATGTTCTACATATCTCAAAGTTTCATATTTTGCGACATCTTTCGTTGTGAGTTTCCTCGATTCTTAAACAAAGACCATTCATTTATTCGCATTCTCCTGTCTTGCATTCGTTCACACATACACATTCCTCCCACGTGTTGATCATTCTTCTAATATCCGTTCTTATAACCTATCGTTTCTTTTTAACATTCTTTCATTATTTCTTTTCTTTTATTTTTCGTGTTATAACATTCTTCTCCTACACCACGCATATCGCTTTAAATACTTTTTATTTTTACTATACATATCGTTTCGTTGGTTTGATTACGCCTTCGTAAGAAAGCCCTGAGCTTCAAGCGAACGATATGTGTCTGTGTGTGTAGTGAAGGGGTGAAATGGACTGTAATAAAGAGACAGAGAGAAAAATAGAGAGAGAGAGAGAGAGAAGAGAGAGAGAGAGAGAGATAGTAAGGTTTTTCATCGACTAGCTCTTCCTTGTTAAAAGCATCTATATACACGGAGAGTAAAACCAAAAGATTTTTTTTTATTAAAAGTCTTCCTTTGACCACGAAAGTTGACCACTTTGTGGTAAGGTTAACACGTAAATCTGTGAGAAAAAGAAAAAGAAATAATAAAAGTAAGAGAAGTCACATTTAAAGTTGCAAAATAAAATCGAAAGAAATGAAAGAAATAGGTACGTGAGAATTCGCAGTTTCAAAAAACTATTTTCCACTCGTTTTCCAGTTTTCTAGGCACTAACCGAGCGAAGATTCGCTTCTGGGCATGGCTTTTATCCTTTTTTCTTTTTTTTTTTGCTTTCCTCCCTCGTTGCCATTTCAACGCCACTTCTTCCATTCTCTCGCGTTTTAAACGAATGTCTAGCGAGCCAGCAACTCGCGGTAGCCCTTTTCGCGTTTGTACCCTATATCTTTCTTTCTTCTATCTTCTTTTTCACGCTCGCTCTCGTTAATATTCTGGAGAGACATTCTCGCGACATTCCCGACAATACCATCATTCCTTCCTTCTTCCACGTGAGAGTGAGAAATAGAAACAAGAGAAGTGGAAAGGAATGGAGAAGGGTTCTTGTAATCCAACGGGATTAAGTCAGCATCGGAAATCCGATCGTCTTGGCCAGTTCGTTTCTATGTCGACAGATTTTTCCTTATATGATTATCTTTCTATATATAATGATGTACGTTTATAAAGAAGATTTTGAACAAGATTATCTTTCAACTCGATATAACGAACGTTGCAAATTGAAATGTACTCAGGTGTTAAAAAACGTGATATGCCAAGATAAAAAAATGTTAGCTTAGTTTTCTTTTCCTTTCTCTCTTTTTTTTTTTTCATTTTACAATTTCACGAAGAGAAAACAAACTTATATTACATAAATTACATGGTTCCTATCCAATCTAAAGAAAAAATTTCACGGAACGTCGAACAAAAGTATCGATCGAGTTATCTCGAAGAAAAGTATAGAACACCTACCAATCCAAAAGATAAACTTTGATCCTAAGCGTGAAAGCAGGAAGGATTCGGAAGGAAAAATAAAGAAGAAATCGCGTCCTTGGAGAAGGATCACCGTCTGGAAAAAGGGCCGCGCCCCGTAATCGTAAACGACCTCTCGATCGTGGCGAATGAGACGAATGGTAGAATTCTGAACAAGGGAGGGGGAAAGAAAAATCGATGTCATCGTGCGCACAGCACGCGGCATCCCAGGGATAATAGAAAGACGTCGCTTCTCGACACATCCGATGTTGTTTCCGAGGCTACTAGTGTTAACCCTTCATCGATTGCGAGACCACGCGCGAATAACGTAAACATTAAAGTCAATTTGTATTTAGAGGCCTGTAACTTTTGGATGATTTCTACTCATCTTTTTTTTTGAAACAACAGAAACAATAGTTCTTACTTCAAAAACATCACGTATACCATTTATTACTTCCTATAAATTCGATCGAATATAATAAAAAACAAACATAAGTATGCTATATAAACAGACGAATTGCATAACAATGAGATCTGATTTTGTTCGATTGTAATAACTAGATAGCAGATTTTTATGCATCATAAATATTCAAGAAACGAATAAAATATTTATATATGTATTAAAAATGTATAGAATATCTATATATTACATATATCTATATATTACATATAATGTAATAAGCAATATATTTATATGTTATATAATATTCATGATATATATACATATATATATATTTAATATAGTATATATTTAATATAGATACATATATTAATATACTTAATTTAGATATATATATTTAATAATACTTTTCATAACCATTGTAATACGTTCATAGTATAGTAGGATTTCATAGTAGTTTGTGTTATAATAAGTTATGAGCACTTTTTTATAAATTTGATATTGTTAATTGGTAACATTAGTGTATAAATTAATTTATATGCCGAGAATGACCTCTTTACTTAAATTTACTCCATTTATTAATCCTTATAAGCCCATCTTATTTAAGATACTTGAAATTTGTGATAATTCGATAAATTCTACATTTTTTTTTTAAATTTTCTACCAATTTTTTCTTTGTAATTATCGAGAATATTTTTTAAATGAATTATGGAATTTATATACATTCAAATTGAATCATTCAATATTATCATTGAATTTTCAATTTCTATTATGACTGTGGTAAAGTATTTAAATAAATGCTAATATACTTATATTACTATTTATACGTATAGCAGATAATATATACATTATGTTTTTATATATGTTGTTAAATATAAATATACAAGACATATTAATTATGTTAAAAATGTAAAATCAAAAAATAAATTTTAAAAATCCTCTATTCATAAAACAAATTTTTGTTTAGATTCAATTACTTTATCTGTTACTTATAAACATACGGATTTGCATAAACATCTGCTATTTATTAATAACCATAATAATCGAAATCTTAAATCTACAATTTTTTTTCGTTTTATTCTTATTGTTTTGTATTAAGAAGAAAATTTAATATATACGTGAGTAGATTAATTTGAAAAGTAAGAAATATTTTTATCTATCATGAAATTATTCTTAAAATTCCTACCATAAGTGTTATCTAATGTGAATAAACTACACATATAAAAAAAATTGATTATCGAAAGGGAAGCGGTCTCCATTAAAATTTGATACAAAAATAATGAAATATTTGAAATATATAAATGAACGTAAATGATTTTTAATGATAGAATTTCCAATAAAACAGTCGAGTCGAAATCATTAAGAATAATTTTAATCGTCGAAGCATATTTTAAATGATCGAACGAGTCTAAATTTATCATGTCAACGAAACGAACTTTTGCGTAATAAAAATGATAAAAAGACTAAGGGGTGAGTTGTTGTAGCTATCTTAACGGGAGAACGATAAATCCCGCGCGTTAACGGAGAAAGCACGTAATGCGGATGCGTATTCGAGCGTGTATACACCAACATGTACACTCCCTCGGCTCGATAATTTTATGAGAACAGAGAGCGTGTAGAAACATTGGAATGAATATGCGTGGAATCGAAACGTTGAAATTTATTCAAATATTTGCGTTCACGTAGCAGCGATCTTTCCGTTAAACAATAACCGAAATCACAAAAATATTTCTCATTCTGTTTCCTTGAAACATTTTTAAAATAGAAGCAAGCGATTCGAATCGTTAAACAAGATTTTTCGGAATATAATCATGTAGATTGATATGCGTCGAAAAATAACTTCGATATCGTTATCACACGAAGATCATGTTTTTCGCTTTTTATATTCTTTCATCAAATAAGAATTATAAAACTTCGTCTCTAATTGAGTTTCAACGAAGTCCTTCCAACGAAGTACATGATAAAATTACAAAGTTACGAAACAATTCTAACTACCCACTACTAATCGAAAGATAAAGTATAACGAGTAACGTGCGTTATCATTAATCCGAGGTATACATTTTCATAATGCAAGGATCGTGAATTAAAAAGGAAAGAAAAGAAATTAAAGAATAACCTTGAAACCTATGTATCGTTTTTTTCTTTTGAAATACGCGTATGGAATAATTTGCTTTGCAAGAAATCCTACAGTAGTTGAACATACGTTGTTACGTAAAGAATGTATGCACGCTACGCACGTGTCCAAGAAAAGAGAAGGGGAGAGAGAGAGAGAGAGAGAGAGAGAGAGAGAGAGAGAGAGAGAGAGAGAGAGTGAGTGAGTGGGAGGGAGAAAGAGATACACCTAATGCAACACCATACGTGCTGATACGAAGTATCTACCGTACTTCGAAAGGATCACGAAGGATTCCAAGCTCAGAAAGGAAAAAAGAAAGAGAGAGAGAGAGAGAAAGAAAGAAAATGAGTGTAGATAAGAAGAAGGAAAGAAGGAAACAGCGGTCTAATACGATCGGACGTTTCTTTCTTTTGCGTTTTCATACTTACGGACACGCGGAAAACGTAGAGAAATAGCGGAACGTGTACCTATGGCTACCTATATACGGGTCATGGCGCATGTCAGAGTCAAGAGGGTGCGGCAGCGGCCAACTCGAAGAGCAAACCATTCTAGGGCGGATCCGTTCTTGTTCCCTGTCCCTTTAGTCCGTCTGTCTTTCTCTCTCTCTCTCTCTCTCTCCCTCTCTCTTTCTTTCTCTCTTTCTCTCTTTCGCTCTTTGTCTCTCTCTCAATCTCTCTCTCTCTCTCTCCCTCTCTCTTTCTTTCTCTCTCTCTCTTTCGCTCTTTGTCTCTCTCTCAATCTCTCTCTCTCTCTCTATTTCTCTCTACATCCTTCCGTTTAACCTTCCTATCCAAGATATCGTGCTTTCCAACAATGTCTAAGCTTCTACACATCTTCGAGTTTTGTTCTTTATTATACTCGATTTAACTACTTGCAGACTTTTACTATCTATCTCTTTTACTCTATTCAACAGTAATAGTGTGTGTGCGCGCACTTACGTGCGCATATATATATATATATATATATATATATGTATGTATATATATTTATATACACACATATAGTATTGTATATAAGTATTTTAAATATTTTTCTAAATACCTTTTTAAGTATATATTTCTGTTTATATCTACTTTGTATTTACACTTTATTATAATTTATATCTCTATTTATTACTATTTTAATCTTCTATACATAAGTACTTATTCGTAGTTTTGTATTAAACTTTTTTTTGTTTATAACTTTTTGATATTACTATGGAAATTAAAATAAACCTGTCTATTTATTTGTCCCTCTTTCTAATTCATCTTCTCGTCAGTTTTCTTTTTTGCTATTTAACGATATCTAGCTTTCGATAACTTAGTCTGACATTACGAACGAAATCTCATGAACTTGCGAAAGACAGACAAGAGACCTATGTAGGTACTTTCGGGGTTAGTGAGTACTCGCATTCGACCGCATTCACTAACAACAAGGGATACAAGAACCCTTGGATACCAGGCAGCATCAGGATCTAACATTTCGAAGTCGAACAACCTCCTGAACTTGGTGAGTTTCGATGTAACAGTTAAATACCACCTGTGTTCGAAGGAGAGTCGTGATAATGGCGAGGAGTAGATGTATCTAGACAAGATTCGAATCCACGCTATCAACGCGTTAGCTACAATTAGTTTGTTTTCGAATTCGATCCTAGCTCGACTACTTCAATTATCGATTCTTCGTGACTCTCGATCGTATCTATTGTTACTTCGAAATGGTTCGTTAACCGCATCTATATTGTGTAAATTACGAATCAATTTTAGCAAAAAAACATTGTTATAAAGATCAATCGAAATTTAACTCTGAATAACTATTAGAAATGTTTTTTAGATATATTTTTAGATATATTTATTTCACATTATTAATAAAATTTATAATTCGAGTCATTGTAAGATGAGCTACTTTAATATCGACATTATCGTATTTTTGTCACTTTCCAGATGTCTGAATGCTCGTTCCGATCGCTATAACTTCAAGAAGTCATATCTTGAAATTATAGTATGGTCTATGAACAAAAAATTTATAGGATCAACGAAGCGATATATCTCACGAATGGTGCTTTTCACAAGAACACACGAAGGAAAACTATTTGAACGATGTGCGACAGAAAATTTTCTATGGCCTCGTCACTTTTTCATTTTTAAATTGAATATATTTGATCAATTATCAAAAGCATCTTTAAAACGAACTGGATCATTCGGGAATATTCCTAATATCTTTGCTGCAAGAAACAAAGTAATGTAGCAAACAAATGACCTCGATACGTCGAGAAAGAAGACTTTGATAAAGATGATGTTTGTACATATAAAAGCTTACGGAAACTAATCTCGATAAGTCACATTGTGACTCCAAGAATCGATAACATTTAATTCCTGAGAGTAGATCGAAAAAGTCCATTAATTTCTCACGATCCGACTTTTTCTTTTACCTCTGAAGAATTAACGCTTACGCGTTGATCTCGTTCGAAATTTTTGCTCCGCTCGTTAAGGAGCACTTCTCAAAGGAGTCGCCATTTGGCAGCAAAAGAAGGCTACTACGTAGCGTCGGAAGAATCACTATTCCTTAAGGGAAACTGTAATAAACGAAGTGGATAAGACATTAGCAGAAATACAGACGTATTTTACGAGCGATCGTAAAGAGTATATGCTTTCGCTTGCGTATTTCTTATAGGGCGATATAATTTTTTAGTATTCATATAATAACGTAATCTTTAAGCATTCGAAAATTCATAAAAAAAATTCTCTCGATAATCTTCATTAAAATATATTTCGATAATACTTGATAAACGACGCGTCGTATTAAGTAATATTTATTTTTGCTATTTCGAACCTAATTACCTTTACCTTCTTATACGGTAATATAATTTTTTAGTGTTCGTACAATGACGTAATCTTTAAGCATTCGAAAATCCATAAAAAAGGATTCTTTCGAAAGTCTTCGTTAAAATATATTTTGATAATACTTGATAAACGACGCGTCGTACTAACTGATATTTATGTGTTCTATTTCGATCCTAATTACCTTCGAAGAATACATTAAAGCTTAAAAGAAAAAGCTTCTACGTGAATATTTTACGAATGATAGGAAGAAAGATCTCGATCGAGAGGAGATGAAAAGAGGATGTTTTAACAGAAAGGCTTTCCGTTTACCGAAGAAATGCCATCGTTCGAGACGACATGAAAAGTCGTGCACGCAACACGTAAAACTGAGTATCCCTCTTGCCTAGTAAAAGCTCGACATTGAATATTGCAAAGAAAATTGCTGCTACGTGAGAAAACTTGGTGTTACTGCTGGTAAAAGAAAAAAGAAAAAAAAAAGTTAGGTATATTGCGGTTGGCAATTCGAAACAACGTCGGAAACGATAAAAATAATTTTTGTTCAAACTAAAACAGGAAAAAAAGAAGGAGAGTAAGAAAGAGAGACCGTAATGGGCTATTTCCATAAAGCTAAAATACTATCTCAAAAAACTGCAATGGCCGAATGAAACGACCTTTTAGCAATCTTCCTCATGCATTCTGAATAGTTTAGAAAGGACAAAAAAGTCCAGACATCTTAAAATTAATTAAGTCGATAAGGTTATCGAATTCGCTTGGGACACTCATTATCGTTTTCCGTTATATCGATTATCCTCTATACTATATTCTAAATATGAAAATTTAAAACCTTCGTGAATCCAAATAAAGCAAACGATTTTTGTAGGACCGTATTGTTCAATCACTTTTTTTCAGACAATTCGAAAAATATACTTTACGAATTAATGAAAGAAGTAGAAATAAACCTAACGTTGTATTTTCCTAATTTCAGAACGAGAATCTCCTTGAAAGTTAGGATATTCGAACGTCTCGAACGATGATACGGGAAAAACATATATGCCATATGAGAAATTGGATGCACTTGATGATAAGTTAGATAGTCATAAAGAGGAAAAATTTCTAAGTCGAACGATCGATAGCCTTACGAATGGTATCATTTGATATGTCTTGTATTGTTTTCATAATTATCGAATCAAAACGAGTAGTAAACTTGTAATATGATAAAATATAAAAGTACATTTAGAGAGAAAGAGAGAAAGAGAAAGAGAGGAGGAGAGAGAAAAAGAAAGGGAGAGAGAAAGAGAAAGGGAGAGAGAAAGAAAGCAAATTTAATTAAATTTTATAATGTGGACAAGATATATGCACTTATAAATGTAATTAGAGAGAAGTCATGTGAATGCACATAATGTATTCGAAACTAAATGCGATAGGATTTATGAGAATAATTAAGACGCTACCACTTAGACGACGGATACGAGTCACGATCGATCATAACTTGCAACACGCGAGAAGACTCAATGCATATTTACTCAAATGCGTTCAACCGAGCATGAGTACACGACCAAGAGTTTCGCCCTTATAGTGAAAGTCCAACCCTCCTTATTTTCCTATTCTCGTACAACCCTCTTTAACATTGTGGCTCATCTTCTAAATTGTACTTTGAGAATATCCTCTAAAAATGTTGTTACATCCTAATTAGTTCAAAGTAAGTAAGTTTGATATAAAAACTTGCAATTAGATACAACTCGTCGGATTATTTAATTAATTAATTTTTTTCTTTTTTATCTAATAACTAAATCAATTCGATATATTAATTTGAAATATTTTCTTATCTACGATCACGTATATATTTTTACATGAGTCACCGCGGTAACCATTCAGAAACAATGACTTCTAAAGAAAATAGCAATATGTTAAAAAGAAAATATTTATACCGATACATCTTTAATTAACGAGTTTTTCTTTCTCCACGATATTCTTTCCCTCTTTCACAATATGCCCTGCTTTTCGAGAAACTCTTTCGAGATAGGATCGATTATACGTGAAAAGTTAGCCACAAGGAACATAACACGAAGAATTTATTATGTACTTGAACTTAACACTTCCAAGCACTCAGCTGGCTTATAAGACGAAAAACGATTAAATTTCGAACAGTATGAAAATGAGATCGTGTGAAAAAGCCAATAAATTCAGAGTTCTCCTGACAAGAAATTTGTTTAACAATGTATATACGTATAAATATATGTATATACAATTAAAAAAATATATAGGTATGTAACAAGTTGGATTTTTTGGATACTTTTGGATACTTGGAGTTAAAATACTCGATACAAGAGTATTTATATACGTACATATATATGTATGTATTGAAAAAATATACGGATATGTAACAAATTCAATTTTTTCAATTTCCAAATGTCACTGTACACTCCGTGTCAAAGCACTTGTTACGAGAATATGACAGTAACACTCACCGCCTCTTGTGTCCTTGATCAAATTTATGCCGAATATTACTGGAAAGCATTCGTGCATACATACATACATGCATACATTTGTACTACCTACATATGTATGTATACTTAGCTACGATAGACACAAAACGAATAAACAGAAGAAAAATCACAAGATATCTTTGCTTTCTTAAATTGCGATAAAAAATGATCTAGAAAATTACATAAAAAAAACTAGATAATGACCGAAAACATATTTTCACATGACGTGTTGATTAGTAAAACGACGCCAGGAACAGAAATATTTTTGTTTTCTTCACAACGATACATCCTATACCAACATATAAATATGTACATATTTATTTAATGAGTCAAGTATAACATAATATTTCCATATCGGACCATTTGAAAAAAACAATACGTATTTGTATAACTTGCTCCGTAAGTTCTAATAACGCTAAAAATTCTCGAATTTGAATTTTTTCAGATTGTCATTAATCGAAGAAGGAAATTAAAAAAATTTCTCACATTATCAATTTCTTTATGATAAAAAATAACAAAAAGCATATATATATGTATTATCATTATTTTTATTATATGCATATTCATTATTTTTCAATTCCTCGGACAATATATGTAGAGAATACAAATTATTTATCGAAGGATTAAATTTCGAATGAAAAGAGAATCGAATTAAAGAGGAGATTAAATATTTCTTCCTTTATTTCGGTAAGTTTTACGAATCTTTTTTATAAGAGACAAGGACATTTTTACTCACGATCACTATGGAACATAACGATAAATGTTATATAGACAAGATTCACGTGGATCACTATTTCTCTCTCTCTCTCTGTTTCTTTGTTTTGGAAATTCAAATGACCTCTCCTTGGTTTCACAAAAATGTCGATCGCAATTTCCTTACAACAATCTCCTATCTCGGTAAGATTCAAGGCACGAGTATTACGTGAAAGCTTCCCCCTTCTCTAAAAAACGTCGAGTTTCTCGCGAAAGAAAACTAAAAGTGGAATATCCTTCGTAGTAGTGCACGCGGAGCTCTAGAGTCGATATCACTGTGGAATCACCAAGAAGGGATAAGAAGGATAGAAGAGTGGAAATCTACGTGTTACGTACACACCATCTACATGTCTATGTATGTGTGCGTACATATAAATATATATACACTTGCAAACATGAGAATTTTGAAGGAAATGCCCTTAGGAATCAACGACGAATCGATCTAATCGATGAAGTGTTATCTCCCTTGATAATAAAAATCTCTTTCTCTCCCTGTGCATCGATAAATTACAATAAAAATGTATTGATACGAAAATATGTGTTATCATTTCATTTTAAATCAATGCCTTCATTAAACAAAATGATACGAAAAGAATGAGATATGGTCTACTCGATTTTATGAGAAAGAAAAAATGAAAAATAAGAGATCACTTTCAATTTAACGTATTTTAACGTAAATACATTAAAAAAAAATTATATTTTCTGTCTGACGACGGACGGCTTTACGTGCACGTTTCTTTTTTCCATCTTTCGTCGTTACGATAGAAATGAAATATACGTTTGAATTTTCACAGTAGAAATACTACACTTTTATAAAATTATCACATATTTCTCGATATGTATGTTACTTGTTGCAGCTGAACGTTGAAAGGATTACATATAATTCTACATGCAATCAAAAAAAGATAACTCGACTAAAAAATTGCTATTAAATTTAATACGTCATTCCTTTTAAATTTGTATCAAGATTTTACATATATTTATGATACATAAAGAACAGAAATATCTAACGTTTCATTGTAATATTCCTAACAATTCTAATTCATGTTTACCTTATCGTCCAATTCAAGTTGAGAAACGGCATGATCAGATTCTGCAAATCCGAACGAACAAATTCTAGAATCGAAAAGGGACTCTTGAAATTGTCCGAACTTAGAATCTGTTGCTTGAAGATGTTATCTCCACGTGGACCACGCTGTGATACTTTTTTCGGTGTCACTTTGAGGAATAAAATTCTTCTGTCAAAGAATAAGGACGTTCAAATTAAGGACGTCACCTTGACGAAACGATTCGCTCCGTAAAAGCAAGTTGTTGATATACGAAGAAGACAAAGAAAGAGACAAGGATAGAGAAATAGACAGAGAAACGTAGAAACGACTGTCGCGACGTATGGACGCGCACTGCTCTCGCGGGTTCTCACAACGTCATGGGTAGAGCGTCGGAGAGCGTCGCGACGGCAACACGACGATGCCGAACTCTCACAATCAAGAGCGCGTCTATGTGCGCGTGTCAAACGCGCATGCGTATTTGATTCCAAACCCCTTCTTCATCTTACTTGAACTTCCTCAAATTAAATTCGACTATTTTTTTCAATTTTCCGACAGTGACTTACGAATCGAACACTTACGTCTCTCTTTCAATGGAGTACTTGTGTAACTTGAGCATTTCAATAACTTGCAATTTTTCTTTCGCGAATGTTACATTACTAATTTTTTGTTACCGTTCGATCATAATAGTGTAAGGATTGTTAAAACATTTTTGTAAGGACTGATACTTCGTAATTCATTTGTAAAAACAATTTAATCTTTCTACATCTAACAATAAGAATTTAAAAAATTTTTACAATTCGTAAGAATATAAGAATTTTTAGAATTAAATAAGAATTGGAGAATTTTAAGAATTTTACTAATTATTCTTGTAAGTGTCGCTAATAGAGAACGATCATTATATAGAGTAAAACTTATTAAAAATTATTTAAGATGAACTATATCACAAGAAAGACTGATAAATTTAGCAATGATTTTAAAAGAACACAGATGTACATAAAAAATTAAATATCAAGAAATTTATTCTAAATTTTGTTAATATGAAAGCACAGAATGTTTTATTGTAAGAATTATAAGAATATGTACGTAGAGAAGTATGCATATGTTTTATTATTTAAATTATATCTATTATTAATTACAGTTATAAACAACCAAGTAACATTAAACATTCTAAGAAAAATAATTCTAGGGTTTAATAAATTCTAACAAATTTTTGTACATTGTCGGCCTTATACATACCTCTTTAAAATTGAAAATAAAATATTATAAAAATAAATATATATTTATGTGATATATAAATATTTTAAGAACATTATGTTCCATGTTATCTCTTATTTTACAAGAAGCTGATATTATATTATCTTTTCTCGTTATCAAAATTTCGTTACCAAATCTCGTTACCAAAAATTTCGTTCAGAAACTCGAGTTACCAAAACTCGTTCAACCAAAAATTTCAGAAGTTCTACGTGACAGTTGAGCAGTCGAATTACTGGTACGACCAAATGTTATATTATTCATGTTAGAAACAGTATGCATAATTCAGGAACATTATGTTCGTTAGTTTTCTTACCTGAAAGTCTGAAGTACCAAAACTAAAAATATTTGTTCTATTTAATATCCCATTAAATTTAAGGAAGACGTCTATTATTTAAAAAATATAAAAGATTTCATGATTCTTGGAAAATTTATCAAATTTATTATAATTTAACAAATTCTCTTCATTAGTAATTAAAAAAAAAATATGATAGGCGAATAAAATTAAAAGATTAAATATGAGAAAAAATTATTACAATTATCTTCCTACTCGCATCTAAAAGACGGACAAGTCTGTAGAATTATACACTACAAAATAATGAAAGGTAAATCAACGAAAAAGAGAGAAAGGGAGAGACAGAAAAAGAGAGAAGAGAAGAGAGAGAAATGTTGAAACCAAGATAGAGTATGACAAATAGGAATTTATTTCACATCTCTGACTAGAGTTTAATCTCGTATCACATTAAATGGTGGAGGAAAACGTATGATAATCTACTACGAGATTAGAGATTCAAAATACACAGTATAAGATACTTTGACCAGAGGTTTTAACAAGAAATTCAACCTTCCAGTGAATACAATCTAAGCGAAAGCTTAGAACCAAACCACTGAAAACGATTCCAACAAAATTCTGTTAATCCTAATCAAAAAGTAAAAGACAAAAGAACGAAAGAAAATATTAAGTTTAGAGATTTGAAATGATCCTTAATAGAAATATTCTATAAAAATAATAAATCAAAAATAGAACATTTCAAGTAATAATATTTAATAATAATATGAAAAAAATAAGAAAGATGTTGATTCGTTCGAATAAATATATTTTTCGTTCGAAATGTAGTATTCTACGCGTTATAAATGAACATTTTTCTCATTTTTAGATGTATGTACGTATACTTTTATGCGAAGAAATATCATTTCGAAGATATCTGATATTTGAATTTGAAATATACGAAGAATTCAAAACATTCATTTTCTAATGTTCGATCTAACAAAATCCTTGACGTTTCTCCAATGTACAAAGGTGCATATAATACACGCACGTTACGACGTTACGTTATGGCGACTCTTACGCGTACGTTCCTTTTTGTCGGGTGCGTATCCCATAAATTTTTCACTGCGACAGGAAAGCATTTCTGGTATGTATGAACGAAAGAAGGAATAGGATACATTGGAATGCCTATGGGGTAGTAGTATTACACCAGCGAAGGAACACACGTAGATTTATCGAAGGAACAGGCCGATGAAGGCGCAACTCACGCTACGGTCCGTGTTACGTATTTCTGATCAAGTTGAGAATAAATTATTTTCACGAGAATATGTCAAGATTTTTCATGTTGCACGAATTACAAAGATCCAATTTAAATATGTTTCGATCGATCATTTTTGATCAGTCTATTTCTCTCTCTCTCTCTCTTTCTCTCCTTTTTCTACCACATTCTAAATACGCTTTTTTTCAAATAATAATTAAATTAATAATTAAATTAATTTCTTTCGAAATAAGATATATTTCAGTCTTTTTTCTAAGCGAAAGTAAGAAAAAAAAAAGATACTCAAAATTATCCCAACAAGATAAAAATATTAATCTTAAAAAGTCGTTTCTTAACAAAGCTATATTAAGATTTTCGATGCTTCTCACAATCGTAATAAAAATATAATGTTAATTATAATATATAATATTTGATTAGTTATAATGTATAACATATAACATATAACATTTTTAATTTTTAAGTACGATTGATAAAAATGCATTATTGAAATGTACTAAAATATGCAGTCATTAGCCTGATATTATTTGTGTTACATGATAAATAGCAAATAAATTATAAATTGCCCAGATCTCATCTGAGATTGCTGCATACGAAGATCAACGAATTAAGATATTATACATTAATTAGTCTCGTTTAATATACTTTCCTTTTATCCGGTCAAAATCGATGCAAAGTTTATCAATCGTGACTTTGCCTTGACCTATCCGCAGGAGAACTCGTGGATGAATCTCGTTGAACTTTATTTATCTATTTTTGAAATACATACTCTATCTTTATTTGTTATTGTTTCTTTATTTCATTTTCTTTCGATCAAGGTCGTAGCCTCGATTTGTGATGTCATTGATCAAATTTTATTTTTCCACTATCCCTTTACATTTACATATATTTACATATTACATTTACATATATTTTAAATATACAGATACATTGATTAAATACATTTAAAATGTATTTGATATATCTCAGATATATACAAAATATACGTACCTAATACATTTTATAATTTTTACATTGTAATGGCTAATATATTTCCAATCATTATTATACTACGATCCAAAAAAAATCGAGAAATTTTGTTCTATAGTTTCAAATTTTGTCTTATGATCTTAAAATCTAATCTTAAAAAAGTTTCAAAATATTAGCGTAACCTAAGCAGAAGTGTAAAAGCTTCATAAATCTTGGACCCAACATGCATTATAAAGGAATACTTATGGTTTTAACTTTACCAATATTTATAGACATGTTAAATTAACTTTAATAAGCTACATATCATTCTGTCTAAACATATCAACTCTCAAACTTGAGACTTCTTTCTTAATGCTGTTTTAAATAACTATACATTATTATAATGCATTTGAGTAGAAATCATTATATATATAATAAATCGTATAGGTACAATAAACGAAATAGTATTCTTATGAAAAAAAAATGCAATTTTATTATATATCTATAAATATAAAAAGATTTAATGCGAATCAAATTCATCCAAAGTATCAGAAATACACATACGATAATATAGCAATAATGTAATATAATGATAAAAGTTTTGATAAATGATTATGGCTTCAATAATGTGTTACGTTTATTACTTTAACAATAAATAATAGAAATATTGTAGTTACAGTTTATTATATTTAAGCTATATAATCTCCCTGGCTTAGCTTGTATCACAAATTATGGATCAACCTGTATAAATTATCTTTTTCAACGCATATTTCAATGTCATAAATTATATATATTCCATGCGAATAAATTTCAATTAATTCATCAACTAATAAATCTTGAATACAACTGTAATAACAAAAAATTATTTAATACTTCGTAAATTATGTTAAAAAAATGTAACGAAAATATATAAGGAATATTCAATAACAATAGAAGGAACAAGAAGGGAATTGAATTTTAATTAATTAATGAATATTATAAAAATAAAAAAAACTCAATTGAATTTTAAAATATACAACGTGTGACTCTAATTACAAATATTCTATATCTAATTAATTTTATATATATCTTTTTCATAATCCATGTACGTACTTTACGTGCCAAAAAGAAACATCCGTCATCTTCAATGATAATAATAATTATTTTTACCTTCTGATGAGCACGTGATAAAATATAAAATAATAAAACCGCAAACCATTCTCACGGGATTTAAAAAAATCATAAAATGAAAATATGATTCGTTTGAAAAGATGACACGTCATCGATATAATTAAAGAAATTAATGTAGTATCTGGAACTATGATACAAAATAAAAATGTCTAAAATCTGATGACATTAATAACGTCATTAAAAATCTCTTTAAACGATGAACTTGGTGAAACTAAAATTAGTTTTTTAGACTTAAAAGCTCAAGAGTTTGAGACGAGAAAGAATGTATATTTTGTAATATCTCGATTTTAATTGGATATATACATATGTAACATATAAATAATATATTGTATAAATCCAGAATGCGTACAAAACATTAATATATTTAATACTAAATATCAAACATGTTCAAAAATCTTTGCAAATTTGATAAAATTTAATACTTCAAAAAATACAAAGTCTTTTGAACTATGGAATAATATTTATAAGGTATAAGACTTCTGAGTGGTAACAAAAAATGAAAAATACATATGTTAGAAAATGTAAAATTTGTAATCGCTCTAGAGAGATGAGATTTTCTATTCTAGAACAAAAATTCAGCATCTTGTCTGATTCTACTTACTTAAAATTAAAGTCATATTCGCACGGGAAATATGTTACCTGTCTACCTACTCCTATATTTAAAAAAGAGAAAACATATGCTCTAACATATATATTACACGATTCTCACAAAGAGTGTAAAAGCCTAAACTAGAGAAATATGTCCCGGGATATCTCCTTTAATTTAATTTAATAGGCGCCCGATCGAATTTCTTAACTAATTAAGGATACGTATTATTTTGCTGTAATTGACTGTCAAGTGTTAATGATTATTGCGTGATAAACTACTTTTAAAATAAGTACTAATAAGTCTAAATAATTGGATTATAAAGAGCAATTATATATATCGATTAGAACAATTATATATCTGGATTGGACAAAAATAATTAAAGTTTTTGAAAAATTACAAAAACATAGAGTAAGATTTTTATATTAAAAATAATGAAATATGTAATTTTAACTTTGAAAAAATTAGTTTTAATTAGTTTTATAGTTCCCTTCTTATGTGCTAAATTTTATTTCATTAATTTTCATAGTCAGAAATTTTATCCGATTTTAATGATCAATAGCTGATTTTAGCAGACTTTATTCATTCGGCAAAATAAAGATAAAGAAATTTGTAAGATTTGAGATAAATTAGAAAATGTAGAAGATAAATTTTTTGAATTAAGAGATGTCTTGATTTATCACAAACTTATGAAAAAAGTTATTGTTTTATGCTAAGGATATCCAAGGTGATACATACTTGTAACAATGATTTATTGGCATGTTGGTATTGATAAAATTATCAACAATATAACGAAAATATGAGACTATATTTCTAATTGTTTAAAATGTATAGAACTCTTTTCAATTTTTAGTATATCAGATAATTATCTTCGTAGTATCTTAAAAGGATAATTGGTATTTCAAACTGTGTATATATACATATATACTATAGTTTATTAGAAAAATCCAGAAAAGGATACGAATATAAATTATCTGTGATTGATGGATTTACAAAAGTTTATGAAATTATATAGACAAAAACTGTTATATTTATAGTTATAATTTAATCATTTGAAAGACTACTTACGTGTATTCAGTAAACTTAGAAGTTTGATTAGCGATCAAAAAATATACTTTATCTTTCAAATATTTAAAAAATTCATGGAAGAAGAATACACTATATTTAATCGCTATTGGTACACCTCGTGCCAACAGACAAGTAGAACGCTTTAATCCGGTCCTCACGCCAATGTTAGCGAAACTGTCTGATATGCCAGAGAAATGGGACAGAATATTACGAGACGTCGAGTTTTCCCTTAATAATATATATTGTAGAAGTACTATCGATTATGTTGGCCATTTGGCATGTATCAGCTCGGGACGATAAACAACGAAATTCTTATTTTTCTCGATTCGTATTCAGACGATAATAAAGACCTAATAGCTACCAGGGATTTTGCAGACACTATTGTACGTAAACAGCGTGTGAGCGAAATTTATATCATAATAAAAAAAACGTGCGACTACTTATAAAGAAAGCTATTATATGATGATCACTAATATTGATGTGACCTTGGATGTTAATAAGAAATAAATTCAAAAATTTAATGGTCTTTACGTTGTAAAGAATGTTCATGGTAATGACCTTTACGACGGTCGTAGATGAAAACGTTGTGTGAAGATGTTGTAAACAAAATAAATACGAGGAAGAACGAACGACTTCGACATTTAATCTCGAGTTAGTTACCTCACGTATTCCGATCAGTGAACACGTCAGCTCTTCGTCTCCATACAAGTATGTCTAAATAACTAATACTTTTCATTAATATATTAATTTTATTCTCGTTACCGGCCAAAAATATAAGCAATAACGGAGAACAAGGATTTAATTTTGTTTATTCCTTTTCCGAGATATAATTATTTTACTTAGTTTTTAGTTTTTGTCGCAAATGATCATCATTTATTAGTTTTTACGTAATTAATTTCTGTATTGTTCCTGAAGACTATTATCTATCGAAATGAAATCCGATGAATCATTTACCGTAAAAATATTCTTATATAATTAAAGAATTTTCGTATATGTATAAGAATTCTTTGTATTCGTACATGATATGCTATTACGTCTTGATAATACCATTACGTCCTGCGTAATACACATTTATATTTCTTTCTTTACTCACGCTCGATATTTTCCTCGTTGAAGGTCAGAAATGCGTAAACTAAGGACCTACTTATAACAGGTAATAAATCGATACCTTTTAACAAACTCTCACTATTCTATCGTACCGTTGTCAACACTCTACAGTTCCTGGAATCTCACTTATCACTTTCAGAGATATAAACAATTTAAATCTCCAATATAAAAGTATACTTCGACACGTTCTTTGAATCTTGCGTCAATCGGACTTTATCTCGTATAACAATAGACTCTTTATTTAATTTTAGACGAATAAGGATAATAATATTATCCAATAGGAAGTAAATCTTTGATTTTAATTATTTATTATAATTATTAATTTAATATAATTAATATATTTATATTAAATATTTATATTATAAATTTATAATATTATTTATAAGAAGAGGAAGTCAGAAGGAATCAATTAGAAAAAATCTGAAAAGTTCATCAATATTCGTTTCTTTTGTAAGCACGATCAGTAATCAATTAATAAATGTGTTTTAATACGTAAGTAGTACTAAATTAATACTTAAGTTTATATTCAGTAAAACTAGTAAATAATTAATTAGTTCGTATTCTGCATTCCGTAAAATCAATAACTAAGTGTTAAATCTGTATTCAACAATCAGTTAATAAATCTGCGTTTCATATTTTATAAAAATGATAATAAATTTATAAGACTATACCCAAAAATCAATCGTTTCACAATCAACAGAACAACGTATATTCTTTCACGAATCCTTTTGAACATTATTCGACTAACTTATTAAGATGGGAATCTATTTTTGAATTCTTACAATACTCGTGGAAAAGATAAGCAACTTGAAATTTTTATTTTAATAATCTATCTATTGCCTCATTCATTTTCCAGCATATTTATCAATCAAATCTCCTTTTATTTCATTCTATCGATCTATGTCTCCTTATCCTATCGTTTATCATCGGATTCACATTTCTGAAGGTCAAATTACGTCATCTTGAATTACGCCATAGAAATATTTACATTTTTAACGTTGTTTATCGCTTTATTTCCAAACAATCGAGAATGCACGTTAAGTCCGTTTTATACATAATTTTTACAGGAATATTTTTAATCGATTGAAAGATTTTATTTTAGGACATAGAAAGATAACATTTGATCAGAGAATCGATAATAATTAATAGCGACAGATACTTTACGATTGCAATCCATCCTAAGTGCTGGAAACATTTCTACAAATATGATTTCAATTATAGAAACGAAATATGGTGAATCTTTATTCATTAATTCTAGGCATCATAAAGATATTCTAATTATCAAGAAGCAAAGCATAAACATTTAAAGCGTTTATTACGTACCTTTTCGATATGCTGAAATCGGCATTCCCGATTATGAGATCATGTTTTCTCAGTAATCCTATACGTAAATTTACATGTACAATCCATCGATGAATTCTGTATATTGTGTTGATTATATTTTTGTTTTTTTTTCTGCATTGTCTTTTATACATGTATATAAAATATAAAATTTGTTTTTTTTATTAACCAGGAAATTTATTGAAGAAATATTTCTGTTAGATAGTAAATCAATCAAATAAATTTCAAGTATGTAAGCCGGTCTTTCAAAGAACAGCACTCATCGATCAATGAAAATAACAAAAGCATGTGATTTAATCAAGCTATAACTTTCGTATAGAAATTACGGTATCGACATCATCGCTGTAGAACGAAGAAATAATGGCGATATATGACTAAGCTATCTATTTTAATATAACTATGTTGACGTTCGTCCGAGTTGTTAATAATTTGCCGTTTTCTACAAAAGCGAAAAAGAGATAAGATAGTTAATATATATAATAGTTAAATAAAATAATTTTCTAATGTACACATTGACACGTTTTATTGGAGCATATATTTTTGGAGGCTATATTTTGTATTACAGAATAATTATTTTATAAAATAATAATTTAATAAAATAATAATAAATATTTTATAAAATAATAATTTTATATTATAAAATAGACGATTTTAAAATTTTCTCCGAGAAATAACATAAGTGGATTTTAATCACACCCAACCAAACAGTTTGAAAATTCACTAAGAAAAAAAATAAGTAAATCGTTATGAGAATGAATAAGTGATCCTCGTTTACAATGAATCATGATTTTATTTGTTATATAATAATATCTACAATAAAAATACCACATCGTTTGAAAAACAATTTTCGTTACAATTATACAGTAATTTTATATAATAATATAATATTTAGGTTTTCGTTCTAAATAAGATGTAGCGATGAACATACACCTCGCAGTGGGAGTGAGAAAATACATTTTTTTTTTTTTGTTGCAAATTTCACGTTGATTTCTTCACTCAGTGTTTTTCGCAATCACCGTCCGCGTAGACACTCGAAACGATACCGGCGTACATAAGTCGACTTATCGTATTTCCCCATTCTTTTCTAATAAACTTTACGTCTTGTATAATCTGAGAAAAAGGTCTGCGTGTCTTTTTCGTTTCTGAGGAAATCTGTGATATAGTCGTATCAAATGTCTCGCCTTCATTTTTTTTATCTAGTGACCGCGCGAACGTCATTCGCTCGCTGAGATTCATAGAAAACTTGGACTAGATAATCCAACCTCGTCATCTCATATCTTAGAACGCAAATATCTCCATTTATCTAAAATTAGCTACACTTAATTAATAGTACCGTAATGTCATCTCTTGTATTAGTTGTCCATAATATATAGAAAATACATATAACAATTATTTAAATGACTCACAATCAATCATTTTGTCGCAATATATTATTATATCAATCGGTGTATGTCGCGGTGTATGTATGTGTATATGTATGTATATGTATGGGTATGTGTATGGGTAAGTGTGTGTATGTTGTCCGTGTCGTTAATTACATGATATTTTCTTTTTACACTCGTCGTACATAGGAAAGGAAGAGGATGATTTGCAAGGAGATTCGCGAAGATGGGTGATTTCGTAGAAACGGGAATATACTTTTACATCTTTCACGTGTTTCGATCATCTTTCCCCGATCATCTTTTTGTAGCTGCTACTTAGGAAGAAATTTTTAAAGTATGATGTCGTTTATAGCGTTCACGGAAAAAACGATCAGGCATTTATTTCGTTCAATTCAGTTTCGGTCAGATCATACTTGATGAAACGCCCATTGTGCCCCCTCTACACCGCCAAAACAATGACAGAGAGTCAGCAGAGGGAGCCCATTCGCATAAATTCACCTGCTCCATTTACAAGAGAGAGTTGATTATATACTGGGCGCCAAGAATACGATAATAACGCATACTGCACTGAGGAGCACTCTGAATAGTCACTCCACCTGATCCCCACTCTACTCAAAACTGAGCTAAGAATGGCCGTTCTCTCCATGCGCGCAACATAGATTTTAACGAGAGTTTTCATTTATTTCTTCGTATCGTTTTTATGCGTAGCTACTTACATATGTTCTTTCTTTGGATTTTTTGCTTTTTTATTTTGTCCATATTCGTACCGGTAAGCTCTTTTTGTGCTTCTTTTTCCCTTTTATTTTTCGTACCTCGATAGTCTTGTGTGACGATATTCCAAAAAACGACGCGTTTCTTTTTTCGATTTTGCTCTTTGATTCGTTTGGCGCATTATCACATACATGGTATGTACTTTGTGTGTATATATATACGTATCTATAAATAAACTTTCTTTTCGATTTTTTTTTTTCTTTTGGAACCAATACTGCATTTTTATTTGAATATTCATTATTTTCTTTACCCGTTAAATTCATTTTGATACTGTCTAATAACATATTTTACACTTGTTTAATATTATTTATATGGTTGTACAGGAAAGAGACCGGACGACTTACTCTCGATTGAATGTTGCGATGGGGATTGAAGAATCAAGATGTTCTATGGTAAATTTTCTTGACAAAAGAACAGCACTAAAGAAATCGCGAAACGAACTTGTATTTACGCTTTTCTTTTTGTGATGGATACTTGTCTTTTTTTCTTTGTTCGTTTATATAGTTATCGTCATGGACTCTCGTTAATTAACCCTGAACGAAACGTAAGTATTAATTAAGTCGGTACAAGTTAAAGTTAGGCAAGTTATTGCAAATTAATGTATTTACAAAATATTTTATTGAACGTGTAAGTTATATTTTGTCATTTATTTTCTTAGTTTTTAAACTGTATATATCTGAGTAAGACATAAAAAATAGCACCGAATAAAATTATTGAGGCATTTTGTCGTCACAACGAAGATGTTTCTCTATTAAGGGTTAATTATTTTGCATTTTGAAAGACTTTACGGGATAGGATACCAAAGGTCCTAATTTAGCAGGACTTGACGAACATTTTTATTTCGGTTAATTATCGCCAACTGTTTTTTCATCGCGTCGGTTGTAATCGATACATGTATCTTTTAAACGTAAGAAGCAAAATATATGTTACAAATAAATATTAGGCTACTCTTAGTACTTCTGAGGATTTCCAATATATTTTTGTATCCATATTTAAAATATTTTCATATCTTCATTATACGTGAACATAGGCCGAATGCAAGTAACGAAAACGGATGAGCATGTACATATATCATTTTCCAATTTACTTCCTTGTAAAGCTCATACTGGTGATATTTCATATAAAACATTTTCGAATTTATGTATTGAATTTAAATTTGATCGAACACTTTATCGTCGAACAAGATTTTAATGAATCATTTAGAATACATAATATAGAAAATATACATATTTATTATAGTTATGATTAGTGTTTGAGAAAAAATTCGGGTACTTCATGAAAATATTACGATATATTTTGTAAAGTATTAATTTATTTATTATTTAATTTATATTTTCGGTATTAAAGGAATAATTAAAAACTATATTAAGATTGTACGTAATTGTCGTACCTCATAAGACGATAAAGAGTTCGTATCGAGGAAAGCTAAGATACCTAAAATTTTTCTACGATTTCTATGATTCTGAACTCTCTAATCGTGTTGTTTAAAATTTTTCCAAAGATTATAGTTAATTCCTATCATCGGTATTGAGCGTAGAATGTATTGCCGTGTGGTTATTTTTCAAGAAGAATTTATCTATCTTTTGATATGTCGCACATCCTATTTTCGCTCTCCCTTTCCCTCGCACACACACACACACGCACTCATCCCTTTCTCTCTCTCTCTCTCTCTCTCTCTCTCTCTCTCTCTCGCTTCTTTCTTCTTTATATATCTACGTATATATTTTTCTCTTTCCTCACATTTGTTAAATATATATTTTTCTAATTTTTAGGATTCAATCAGCCTTGAAGCCTGTCACATGTCACGCCGGGTATTCCATTTTCTTTATTTGACTAGCTACTTTAAACGAGTATTGAAAGTTATTTTTTCAATCCTGTACCGCGGCTTCCTTTAAAACGTAAAATTTAAACGGCTATTTTACAAATATTTATTGCAAATAGACGTTCCCACTGACGGGGAATAAAATTTCTTTCATCAAATAAAGGGAACCCTCGCGCTATCGTCGGAGAGAGAACAACTATGCGATGCCGTAACGAGTTCTAGAGATAGAGGGCTGGACGTACATCGAGCTGAACTTTTATTTTACGTTTTTATACATACATACATATTATTTTTTTCTCACAATCGAGATGAAAGCGCGAATAACACACGATTCAACGATTTTCGTGATGCAAAAAGGAACACCAACAGCCAACAGTGAGACATCGACATCTGTACAGGTTTAAGGAAGGTCTTTTTGCCTTATCCTTACACAAAAATACACAGGATGACATATATTCTTCTATATACAGTGCACTGATGAGAAGTCGGAAGGATTTACAGGAAAGTCGGTATATAAGATGTAAGAAAATATTTGTCCAGCCCCTCTCTTTATGGGAGAATCATTGGAAGGGCTCACATCGCATATTTCATTTCTTTGTTTTCTTTTCTTTCTTTTACTCTTTCTCTCTTTTCTTCTTTCATTTTAGTATCATCGAGCAACACGGATATATACTTCTTGGCGGCTCTCGACCCTCACATTGGTAGAGATTGGAAGATGTATCTTACAAAAATTCTTGGCATCTTGTGTATGTATAATAATTTGAAAGTAATGACGCGTTTTTCGTTTAACGCGTACGATGTTTGTATTGTTCTATGAAAGGAGTCGAAGCGTACAAAGTGCAACTATTATTCGCTCGTCGCGTCGTCTTTGTCTCTTAATACTGTGATTGTTTGTTTTACGTTTCTTTTCTTTTCTTTTATCTTTTTTCGGGGGGTTTGTAATAGCGTTACTTAAAAGTATATAAATGTTAGAAAACGCCACCATCTCGAGGACACCCTTTCTCTTTCTAGGCGACACGAGAATATTGCCCTGGCAAAAGATTTTACGGTGGATGCGTCTTCTCTTCTCTCTCAGGTCGTCGTATTTTCATATTCTTTCATTCTCTTTCTTTCTTTTTTTGGTTTGGAGCTTGGGCACGGTTATGGATATTATGTATTATATTACAACAGACGTCTCTTGTATCTCCTGTCTGTACTCTCTTCTTATTATCGTTACATCTTAAAGAGTGCCTAACACGTAACATGTTTCGCATCATCGCGAGCACGCCGTTCATCTTAATCCTTTACTATACTTTGGATTAGCAATCGTTTAGGGAATTGAATCGAGAGTCGTCGTCGAATCATCGTCCCCTCTCATTAATTCATTCTTTCCGACTTTGATGTTCCTCTGTGATCTCGAAGGTGACGGAATACTCAAACGAGAGGTTCAAAGGAATATCATTGCGAAAAGAGCGAACAGAGTTTCTCTTTAATTTTTTCTTCGTACTTTTCTTTTTTGTTTTCTTCTGATTGGATCCTAAAGTTTCTTTAGTGATTGTCAAATTATCATCCCTATATCGTCGTACGACTCTCGAAGCCGATCCATCGTTTTCCTACTGAGACAGTAACAAAAGTTATTTCGACTTTTATATTTAGATGAGCAGCTTAAATACATTTCGGGACGAGCAGCTAGAGGAAAATAAGTTTGCTTTCTCAACATAATCTCACTCACACCGAAGATAATCACAAATTTCGCGAAAAGCAAACTTATCATCTCCTTCGTTTCGTCCAATTAATTCGTTTTTTTTTTTTTTTAACGGATGCGGGGAGATGGGAATCGTATTACGTTTTATTTTTTATTTTTTTTTTACCCATGTACGAACACGACACATATAAAATCCATGCTCTTTATACATGTTATTATTGCATACTACACGTTTGCCATTGTGGGCCTGCTTTTCTCGTTTAAAGAATGTCTTTTATTTTAAATCGTTTAAAAGAGTGGCGCGCTTTATCGGGATTTGGGAAGGAGGACTTAGGGAGTCTTTGCAAAGCGTCGAAAGGTACAACGAGATTTTGATTCTCATTATTTTCTTCTCTCTTTCTTTTTCACTTTTTACGCATTCGCATCGACAGCTTTCTTAGGGCTCGGTGTTATGAAATCGAAGAAACGCGAACTTTGATTAGATTCACTTTGATTATACGCATGAGTTTGATTACAAGGTCGACGATTTGGCACAGTATTTATTGTTAAGCGTCTTTTCTGCTCCGTCTTGAAGCGTACGAAGTTGGATAGATATATTTTCGTCGCGAGTTGGCCGAGTACTTATTTTTCTCTTACCGGTAAGTTATTCGAACGATTTCGATTGTTACTTCCAACTGTGTACGCTCTTAACGCATCAGCATAATGGGAGATCACGCAGAAAGGAGGACCATTGTTAACGATATAAGAGTAACAAATCGAGTGAGAAAGGATACCAACGACAGTGATGTACTCTCTAATATTCTAAATTTTTAAGATTTCAATCGATACTTTGTGATAATAGCATTGGTTTACTAAAAGGAGCTTGAAATTCGATAGAGAGAAAGTTTTATGTTCTACTATTTATACACGAGAAATAAAAGAATCTCGATACTGCCGTTAGCATTCTAATACCACTCATCGAGCAAAGGAGGCTCGCATTATACTTACTATCAAAAGGAAAGTACATAACAATATCGAGGATATATAACTGAAGTAGGGCGCTTCCTTCCTATCCATCGTCTTACAAATTAATACTTTCCATACGCATTCATACCCAATCACTAACACGCACATGTTTAAGGACTATCTAATGGAGGATTGTCGGTTTAGGGTCTTTTTCATTCAACATCTTATGTATCCATGAGACTAAGTATCCTTTTTTCCTTCTCTTTGGATTTTCTTCGTTTGTCATCATTATCGAATATATTCATGATCTAATTTTTATTCGAAGACATACGTTCGGGTCTCCATGGATACAAAAATCCCTCGGATCACGGCATATTTACTATCTACCGAGATCTAATATGTACATCAATTCCTTATCGAAGTGAGCAAATACTTTACAGGATAGAAGAGTCTACCTTAAGTCGAATCATTAGAGAGAAACATGAATGTAGGTTTACAGCTAGCTTTGAATTATATTTTTTTTTTTTTTTTACTTTTCTTCGAATAATTAGCTACGTGCTCAAGTTAGTTTTCTTTCTGATAATCCTTTCTCTCTTTTTCTGTCTTTTCGTTTTTCTCGTTTCCCTTTTCTCTTTTATTATTCTATCACAAACATCAAAACGCTTTTTCTCATTGGAATGAAAAAGACCCCGTACTATTAGTGGAATCTAGAGTGCGGTGTGGCAGGAGTGTTTCTAATAATAGTAATGATTACAGTAATAATTATCCTCCTCATCCCTCCAGCATCGGATTCCAACTTTATTTCTTTCTTTCTTTTCCCTTTTTTTTTCACTCTTCGATACGATACGGGAGACCTCGCGTAAAAATTGTCTTTCGTTTGCTCTTTTAGTACAGACGCGTCACAGAGACGACGAAGAAACGGAATTTTTGTTTATCGAACGAGAAAAATGTACATGTTAAGTTTTGTTATTTTTTTTTCTTGTTACGTTTTTCATTTCTTTCTTTGGACGAGGCAGTGGAGGTTGAAGAAGGAAGAGGGGGAAAAGTCTTTTCTTTTTCTTTACGATCGAACGAGTGATTCTTATAGATAAGTTTCACAGAGAGACAGGTACGCGCGTTGTCGCTGTATCAACGCATTTTGGCACATTGTTGTCGTTGTAAAAGATCTGCAAAGCAACGAGAAAGTTCATGACTTTTTGAGAAACAAAGTAAGGAAAATAATAAAACGCACGCGAAGAAACGAGAAAGTCGTGACATTACAATTTTGGATCATAATTAACATGATTCTCGATACGTATTCGAGTGGTGATATCATTTATCGTTTAAGAAAATTAACAATTTGTACTTTTCGTGAGTTCTGCGTGCCCGAAATGTAGACGATAGATTTATTATACGTATTGTATTCGATGAAAGAACTAGGATATTGATTCCGTATTGCTTCGTCGACTCTGAAACGTAACCACGTATAATAATATTTTTCGTCTTTGCCGAAGATCTTGTTTGAATATTTTTCTTATCCTTATCAAGTTCTCAACATTTACTTTTTCCACTTCCCGCGTATCGTGTTTTTTCTTTCTTTTATTTAATTATCTCCGATCATCATCTCTCTCCCACTTTCCTTCCCGATTCTCTCACTCTGTCTAATATCATAGTTAAAAGTCAACGATTAGTTACCAGAACACAAGGCACTTGGCTTACACATCATATATCTTTCTTTTTTTATTATTCGCCCTTTTTTTTTGTATAACTCAGTGTTGAGATAGCTCGCGAGAAGACGCTCGACCTTTAGCGAGAAGAAATATTTATTTATTTATTTTCTTTATGTTACTAGGAAAGTATTAACATAGTCTTATAAAACGAATCAACCTGTACGGAGTTTGCCGATTATGATTCGTTCGTAAGGCGATTTATTAAAAGTTCGCCAATTTAAATCCGATTCTTTTCCGACAATGAGATCAATTAGCTGTTCGTTCTCGCTTTGTGCCGAGCGTCTTTAGACGTATGATGAAAATAACACACACCAGTCACTCGTAATATTCATAGAAGAAAATAGTCATATATATATATGTATATATAGATATATCGTCATACATATACATATACTTAGTATGCAATGTCGTAATAATATATATATAATATAATCACTTTATATACTCAGCATTAATCTTACATATTCATTTTGAAAACGACGGTTAAATCATTCATTACATCTGAGTATTAAAACCTTTTTTTTTGTCTCTATCTTTCTTACCTTTCATACGCTCTCATTCATACACGATTTTTCTTTCATTCTCTCGATCTCTCTCTCTCTCTCTCTCTTTTTCTCTCTCTTTCTCTCTTTCTCTCTCTCTCTCTCTCTCCCTTTCTCTCTCTCTCTCTCTCTCTCTCAATCTCTTTCTCTCAATCTCTTTCTCTCAATCTCTTTCTTTCTATAGTATTTAATGATACATTTAATAAATCGTGCTCATGAGACCGGCGAAGTTTCGGTAACCTCTCGATGCCTTCTTCTTGCATAACTTTAGGTATTTAATACTCTTTTGTGTTCCACGATATTCCTTTCCTTCTGTTCGAAACAGTTTGTTCTCTTTCTACGTGAAATAGGCATACACGAGTTTATCCTTCGAGAAGAGTTTGTTCATTCAAGATTCTCAAAGTTTACCGAAAGTTCCATCGGTCGCTTTCCTGTATTAATCATGGAGCTTAATTAACAAACAACATCAAAGATTTAGTGCCTCTGTATCTCCTTGTACATATACATAAATACGTATATGCTGATGTGTATGTATACATATATATATATACATCCTTGCAGATATATATATATATATATATCCTAGTATATACGTGCATATATGTGTGCATATATACATATACCGTTGATCTTTCTTCTCTTTGACATCTATCCATATATATATATATACACATACACATATACACATATATATGTATATATATATATATATATATATATATGTATTCATATATTAAATAAAACGGTATATATGTATACGTAATATAATTTATATATAATCGTTTAATTTTATTATATGTCTAAGTATCGCTTTTAATGTAATACTGATGCGCAGCCGCTCGTTGCCCTGCCTAAACTGTTTTCATGTTTAGTCAGTAATCGGTATATCGAATTTTTCTCCCTTTTCCTTTTTCATCTTCTATCCTCTCTGCGTTTCGCCCAACAAGAGGAGATCGAGAAGATCGTTTCTTGACGCGAATATCGAAAAGATTTTGCAAGAGAAAAATTTGTTTTAGGTTCGAAGAATCTCTCTTCTTTTCCTTCTATTTATTTCTCTTATTCTCTTTTTCTTTCTTCGTTTCTATAATCAACATGGACGAAGATGCGAGTACGTACGTTCTCGTTGCTAAGCTTCACTTTGAAAGGGAAGAAGGGGACTTTTCTTGCCTTCTCTCATAGGGGGAGGGGTTTCTCACGATCTCATTTTTTTCTTTTTCTTTTTTTCGTTTATCGTAATTTCTTTAATCGAAGAATCTGTCGATAGGTTTCACGTTCGATTAGGCCCTACTTTCGTTGGCAACTGGGTACCAGGTCGCGCTTCAAATTGACTGAACTATGCTTAAATATGACGGTAAGTCCCGGTTTTCTATTGAAAATTCAGGAATTCAAAATTCGATTTTAACCTACTTAATATTTAATCTATATTAATGTTAAAATCTGTTATAATGGTCTTATGTTTGTAATAAATAAAATACAATTAAGTTTCTTTTAAGAAACGTTGTTTTGAATTATTACTGATTTTGTTAAATAAATCTTTCTTTTTATATATCTGATTATTTAAACGAAGAAAATATGAAAACGTTGAAGTAAAAGATTGTAAAAATTTCAAATGTTCCTTTTTCAAAAGTCAACCGGGTATCTCACGTTACATGCGTTTTATAGGTAAGACTTAAAGCAGATCTCTTTCTCTCCCTCTTTTTCTTTCTCTTTCTTTCTCTTTTTCTCTATCTATCTCTATCTATCTATTTATCTGTCTCTCTTTTCCTTTCATTCTTGGCCAGCTGTAGTCGGCCCACGTTTCTTTAACGCATTTAATAAATATACGTATATTGTCCATATTGCTTGTCGCGTCAACCTTCGAGCGATTTTGATATATACATATATAAATATATCGGTAGTAGAGCCGCCATTTTTTCGGCACGCATACGTAAATTGTATATGGATATAGATAATAATAAATATATCGCGTTACGCTTAAAAGTCTAACGAGGTGAAGAATCTAAACGTATATAATATTAGGTACTTATCGATAGCAACCGTATGAGCAGAGAAGTGGAAAAACGACGATAATGGAAATCGCGTCGCGATATTGCTAAATACGAACGAGTCTCTCTGTCCTATAAGTTATCTATTTATGGAATTTATTGCGATAACTCGTATAACACGACGAACATTAGCCTTTTCCTTTTTATTTCATTTTCCTTTCTTTTTATATTTTTTTCACGCTAACATTAAGCTCTCTTTGTCTCGCATACAGAATATTTGACAAAACAAGTCAAATTATTTCGATCTATTCCCGTTGTGAGATTAATTTTTTGATCTTACTTCCTCTTTTTTTTTTATTTTCTTATCTTTTGTTATTGAAAATCGGCCGTCGCCTCGCACAAGATCGTGAGAGTGAAGGTGATCGTGGGACGGCCTACAGCTGACCACGTCCTTGTACATTAAAAATATCATTAACAATACGTTTTGTAGTAAAAGTTGATAGAGAATACTATAACATCAAATAGAAGAGTATAAAGAACCATGCTGGTGTATAGAGATAGACATTAAAGTAGGTAATAGGTAAGAGGGCGAATAGATTACAATATCGATAATTTGTAATAAGTTTTCACTTGTTAAGAGTAATTTTCCGTAAATGTCATCTAGTAGACTCTTTTTATCTCCTCAATGCGGTATTCGTGAGCACATTCCTCGAGTGTATAATCATGCTACACTTTCTTCGTCGAGTTGTACCAATATACCGCGGAAAAGACATTAAAAATTTCGCTATTGTTAGTATTAGTTAACGATTATCGAGATCTTATGCAACATACGAGTTATTGTTTGTGCCATAGAATATGAGAGATGCGTTGACGCGGTATCATTGAGAAAAATCAATCGTTCACTTTGAGAAATTTTGTTGCTATAGATGCGTAAAGTAAGAACAAGAAATTAGAGAAATTAAAAATATAGTTCGCCGAGATAGATGTACTAATGTATTAGTTAAACAAAATGGAAAGAAACGAACGAATAGTAGAGTATTTTCTGTTGATTATCCATGTAATGATGTTAAAAGATCTTAGTTTATGTTTCTTTTTTTTTTTGTTTCGTCTAATCTTATGCATTAAAAATAGTCTATTGAAAGATATGAAAACAAAAATAAAAAGTGTGTTCTTTGATGCGTTTAATATATGATCCAGATTCATTGAACTCGATGTTACTGCGACAGAACTAATGGCAGTAATAATATCGGTACAACTCATTAGTTGATGGCACGGGTCCGTCTATGTACAAATAATGTTATATCATTTACCACATATCATTTAAATACATCACATATTTATCATTTTTGTTATACATATATATATTCTTTATATAGATATATATATCATTCTTTTCTGTGACGTGGAGGGACTCGTTTGTACAATTCATGCATATCTTCGTTACTATTTCATTGCTTCGTTTGTTATGCCTTCTCTCCATTGTCTGAGTAAGCAGCCTCCAGCAGCTCTATACATAGCCACACTGCTCCAAATCCAGATATTACTACTATAAGCCTTTCGCATGTAAGTAGAAAATCAGATGTTGTCGTTATTTCCAATTAATTTTTTATGATCATAGATATCTCGTCATAGAAACGATATATTTCTGTGATCTCTGATTAAAATAGAGCACGACGAAGAAATGACGAGTGTTGTTAAGTTATATTTTTCTTTTTTTTTCTTTTTTTTTTTTTTTCTTTTTAATGCCAGCGCTACTGCTTCAAAATAATCAAAATGATATTTTCTCGAATAATCTGATGTTGATGATTTCTGGATTTGCAGAGTCAAAGAATTTTATCGCTTCGTTCCATTTATCACTATCTACGCCGTTGCCTTTGAATCTCTAAATTTGTTTAAGAGTTACATTACGTATAATAATAATTATATTAGTAGAAACTTAGTTTCTGTAACAATTGTATTGTCTTAAATGATATGTCTGCTAATTTTGTTGCCTTCGACCTATGCCTCGAGCCCGTGGTCGGAATACGTAACAATTTTATTCTTAAATAAACTAATTTTAAGATTCGAAATTCTAGAACCTTATATATATTATATAGATTTCTAGTTCTACGTTCTGTCGTTCGTACTGGAGGCTATTACCCAGGCGTAACAAAAGCAAGGATGCTTTACGATCACAAAAGGAGTGCTTCCATGGACATTAAAAGTATTCGTAGCATCGTGATTAACACGTATGAATCTAACCGGAATGACACACGAAATATCGGACTGACAATGTCTTTGTAGCTTTTTAAATTAACAAGCAGTGAAAAGAATCTTATATCGAATAGAGGATATATCGGATCTCTTAGAAGAAATTAAAGCAATGTCCTTTGTCATACTCCGCTGGATTAATATGTTATCTATAGATAGATAAATAAATAAATAAATACATACGTAGGCAGTTAAATAAATAAATAATAAATTAGATAATTAGAAAATTAAATAATAAATAGTTAAATAAATATATATATATATTATATAAATAATGGAGATATCGTAGCCGAAACGTACGGTGTCTAATTTGCGTATCGTCTTTATAAATCGGGAAGAAATAATTGAAAATTAAAATTATGCGCTGACGTATTAGTTATTCGAAGTTAAGTTTCATCGTATTCTGATCATTTTTAATGCCCGAAGAGAAATATTTTCCCCCTTTTTCGCCAGACCTTCACCGAATAACCATGGACTCTTTACAGAAACAAGTCGAAGATTAAAAGCCACTGTTAAAAGTTATCAAGACTTGGCAGATTCTTTTAAAGCGTCCTCAGTCACTTTGCAATTATTTTGAGAAAAGTTTAAAAAGTTTAAATGTATATGGTGATTTATTTAATGGTAAAAGTTAATAAGAAGAAGAGTGTTAACAGTAACAATATTTTTAAGGTAGAATTATAGCGTCTACGATCAGTGGCAACTCTCTTGAATAACAATTTAGAGTTTCACTAAATGAAACTTAATATACATATATATCTCAACACTTTATAGAACCTTAGAACGCCTTTCGTCATTGCCTTGATTCGCAATGCATTTTGTCTTTCTCAAACGTATTGTATGCAATTCTTGGAAAAGATGTTCCTATATATACATATATAAATAGAAAAAGATAAAGATTAGGGTCTGACTCAAATAGAAAAGTACGTAAGTAAATATATCGTGTTTCAGTCAGTAAAATTCAACGCAACTAATCGTGTTAAATATAAACCAAAACGTGCGTTTGATATTTAAAAAGCAATACGAGAAAGATCACGAGCACGGATAAAAAGTTATAATATAAGAGAAAAATAAAACGGTTTCGTCTTAAGGCACCTTACATATAGGAACATCGTTACATCGTGTCCATCTAAAAAAAAAAAAAAAAGGAAGCATCATTCCTGATTAATTTTAATATCGTGCGGCCCATCATTGTTTTTGCAAGAGTCTCGCCACGTGTCCCTAGTAAGATAGAAAATCAAGTAAAATGTATATATTTAGTTCATATACCTATAGAATCTTCCTAAAACAACCTAAAACCTATTCTACTTAATATGCATAAATTTCATTTACTTGTACATACAGACACTGATGTATATATGTACAGACATGTACACATATTATGTACACATAGCAATTTAATAACCAGTATTTTAGTCATATTTTTAATAAAACTTCTCTATCCTCTGCCAGTACTGAATGCAAATATGTATAATATTTATGCATTAGCGCATGTGTACTCGTTATATTACACTCATTGTCAGTTTCGGAGACCGAGTGACATCTCCGAGCGAAACTTGAACAACCTTCTTGTTAGAGAACTATTTCGCCTAGACTATAAATTATTTTCAATTATATATCAATATATATATGTATTATATATCAATATATATATATATTTATATATTTATATATTTATATATTAGAATTTATACGATCGAATATTGTTAATGCTTCGTATAACAGAGGTAAGGAAATTAGGAAGCTTTTCAACGATCTTATGTGCG